>NW_027592218.1:0-60221 GCF_964213995.1 Mustelus asterias
CTCCCCGCCCCCGTCCTCCCCGCCCCCGCCCTCGTCCTCCCCGCCCCCGCCCTCGTCCTCCCCGCCCCCGCCCTCGTCCTCCCCGCCCCCGCCCTCGTCCTCCCCGCCCCCGCCCTCGTCCTCCCCGCCCCCGCCCTCGTCCTCCCCGCCCCCGCCCCCGCCCTCGTCCTCCCCGCCCCCGCCCCCGCCCTCGTCCTCCCCGCCCCCGCCCCCGCCCTCGTCCTCCCCGCCCCCGCCCTCGTCCTCCCCGCCCCCGCCCCGCCCTCGTCCTCGTCCTCCCCGCCCCCGCCCTCGTCCTCCCCGCCCCCGCCCTCGTCCTCCCCGCCCCCGTCCTCGTCCTCCCCGCCCTCGTCCTCGTCCTCCCCGCCCCCGCCCTCGTCCTCCCCCGCCCCCGCCCTCGTCCTCCCCGCCCCCGCCCTCGTCCTCCCCGCCCCCCGCCCTCGTCCTCCCCGCCCCCGCCCTCGTCCTCCCCGCCCCCGCCCTCGTCCTCCCCGCCCCCGCCCTCGTCCTCCCCGCCCCCGCCCTCGTCCTCCCCGCCCCCGCCCCCCCCCGCCCCCGCCCTCGTCCTCCCCGCCCCGCCCCCGCCCCCGCCCCCGCCCTCCCCCGCCCTCCCCCGCCCTCCCCCGCCCTCCCCCCGCCCTCCCCCGCCCTCCCCCGCCCTCCCCCGCCCCTCCCCCGCCCTCGTCCTCCCCCGCCCTCGTCCCCCCCGCCCTCGTCCCTCCCCCGCTCCCCGCCCTCGTCCTCCCCCGCCCTCGTCCTCCCCGCCCTCGTCCTCCCCCGCCCTCGTCCTCCCCGCCCTCGTCCTCCCCCGCCCTCGTCCTCCCCCGCCCTCGTCCTCCCCCGCCCTCGTCCTCCCCCGCCCTCGTCCTCCCCCGCCCTCGTCCTCCCCCGCCCTCGTCCTCCCCCGCCCTCGTCCTCCCCCCGCCCTCGTCCTCCCCGCCCTCGTCCTCCCCCGCCCTCGTCCTCCCCCGCCCTCGTCCTCCCCGCCCTCGTCCTCCCCCGCCCTCGTCCCCCGCCCTCGTCCTCCCCCGCCCTCGTCCTCCCCCGCCCTCGTCCTCCCCCGCCCTCGTCCTCCCCCGCCCTCGTCCTCCCCCGCCCTCGTCCTCCCCCGCCCTCGTCCTCCCCCGCCCTCGTCCTCCCCCGCCCTCGTCCTCCCCCGCCCTCGCCTCGTCCTCCCCCGCCCCCGCCCTCGTCCTCCCCGCCCCCGCCCTCGTCCTCCCCCGCCCCCGCCCTCGTCCTCCCCCGCCCCCGCCCTCGTCCTCCCCCGCCCGCCCTCGTCCTCCCCCGCCCCCGCCCTCGTCCTCCCCCGCCCTCGTCCTCCCCCGCCCCCGCCCTCGTCCTCCCCCGCCCCCCGCCCTCGTCCTCCCCCGCCCCCGCCCTCGTCCTCCCCGCCCCCGCCCTCGTCCTCCCCCGCCCCCGCCCCCGCCCTCGTCCTCCCCCGCCCCCGCCCTCGTCCTCCCCCGCCCCCGTCCTCCCCGCCCCCGCCCTCGTCCTCCCCGCCCCCGCCCTCGTCCTCCCCGCCCCCGCCCTCGTCCTCCCCGCCCCCGCCCTCGTCCTCCCCGCCCCCCGCCCTCGTCCTCCCGCCCCCGCCCTCGTCCTCCCCGCCCCCGCCCTCGTCCTCCCCGCCCCCGCCCTCGTCCTCCCCGCCCCCGCCCTCGTCCTCCCGCCCCCGCCCGCCCCCCGCCCTCCCCGCCCCCCCCCCGGCCCTCCCCGCCCCCCGCCCTCGTCCTCCCCCGCCCCCGCCCTCGTCCTCCCCGCCCCGCCCTCGTCCTCCCCGCCCCCGCCCTCGTCCTCCCCGCCCCCGCCCTCGTCCTCCCCGCCCTCCCCGCCCCCGCCCTCGTCCTCCCCGCCCCCGCCCTCGTCCTCCCCCGCCCCCCGCCCTCGTCCTCCCCGCCCCCGTCCTCCCCGCCCGCCCCCGTCCTCCCCGCCCCGCCCCCGTCCTCCCCGCCCCCGCCCCCGTCCTCCCCGCCCCCGCCCCGTCCTCCCCGCCCCCGCCCTCGTCCTCCCCGCCCCCGCCCTCGTCCTCCCCGCCCCCGCCCTCGTCCTCCCCGCCCCCGCCCCCGCCCTCGTCCTCCCCGCCCCCGCCCCCGCCCTCGTCCTCGTCCTCCCCGCCCCCGCCCTCGTCCTCCCCGCCCTCGTCCTCGTCCTCCCCGCCCCCGCCCTCGTCCTCCCCGCCCCCGCCCTCGTCCTCCCCGCCCCCGCCCTCCCCGCCCCCGCCCTCGTCCTCCCCGCCCCCGCCCTCGTCCTCCCCGCCCCCGCCCCCGCCCCGCCCCCCGTCCCCCCCGCCCCCGCCCTCGTCCTCCCCGCCCCCGCCCTCCCCGCCCCGCCCTCCCCCTCGACAGTGAACAGACGTGGCTCAGAACAGCAGGAATGACCCCAGCTGCTTTTCTGGGAAAGGTTCCTCGGGACCTTCTCCCTCCACTGGGGGAGTGCAGGGTGGGGAGTGCAGGGTGGGGAGAGGTGGGGTGGGTCTCCTGTTGTAATGTCTCATCTGAAAAACAGATTCTCTGACCACACTGCCCGCTCCCCCAGCATTGACCCGCTGACCACACTGCCCATTCCCCCCAGCACTGACCCTCCGACCACACTGCATCCGCTACCCCCAGCACTGACCCTCCGACCACACTGCCCACACCCCCCAGCACCGACCCTTTGACCACACTGTGCCCACTCCACCCCCAGCACTGGCCCTCTGACCACACTGTGCCCACTGACCCTCCGACCACACTGTGCCCACTCCACCCCAGCACCGACCCTTTGACCACACTGTGCCCACTCCACCCCCAGCACTGACCCTCCGACCACACTGCCCACACCCCCCAGCACAGACCCTTTGACCACACTGTGCCCACTCCACCCCCAGCACTGGCCCTCTGACCACACTGTGCCCACTGACCCTCTGACCACAATGTGCCCACTCCACCCCCAGCACCGACCCTTTGACCACACTGTGCCCACTCCACCCCCAGCACTGGCCCTCTGACCACACTGTGCCCACTGACCCTCCGACCACACTGCCCACTCCCCCCAGCACTGACCCTCTGACCACACTGCATCCGCTCCCCCCAGCACTGGCCCTCTGACCACACTGTGCCCACTGACCCTCCGACCACACTGCCCACTCCCCCCAGCACTGACCCTCTGACCACACTGCATCCGCTCCCCCCAGCACTGACCCTCTGATCACACTGTGCCCACTGACCACACTGCCCACTCCCCCAGGCACTGACCCTCTGCCCACACCCCCAGCACTGACCCACTGACACTCTGACCACACTGCCCGCTCCCCCAGTACTGACCCTCTGACCACACTGCGCCCGCTCCACCCCAGCACTGACCCTCTGACCACACTGCCCACTCCCCCCAACACTGACCCTCTGACCACACTGCGCCCACTCCCCCCAGCACTGACCCTCTGACCGCACTGCCCACTCCCCCCAACACTGACCCTCTGACCACACTGCGCCCACTCCCCCCAGCACTGACCCTCTGACCGCACTGCCCACTCCCCCCAACACTGACCCTCCGACCACACTGCCCACTCCCCCCAGCACTGACCCTCTGACCGCACTGCCCACTCCCCCCAACACTGACCCTCTGACCACACTGCGCCCACTCCCCCCAGCACTGACCCTCTGACCGCACTGCCCACTCCCCCCAACACTGACCCTCTGACCACACTGCCCACTTCCCCCAGCACTGACCCTCTGACCACCCTCTGCTTGCTCCCCCTCCCCCCCCCCCCAAACAGACACTGACCTCCTGACACACTGTGCCCCCCCAATTAACACTGACCCTTCACTGCAGAGCGTCCTTCCTGGGCACTGACCCATCAGCAGAGTGCCACCCCCTCCCTTCAGTACTGTGCCAGCCTCACTAACATGGTAGTGGCCTGAGAGCTCGGACCCACAATCTTGACGCCACTCCCCGCCCGCCCCCCCCGGGACAGTTGCTATGGTGCCTCAAACTGCGTCAGAGGGTCTGTGTTCCCTCACGGCTCTGGTGTCTGGATTGACCTGGCCCGGCGGCGGGGGGGGGTGGTTTAAACTCTCAAAACTTTCTATCTTGACATCCGAGACTGCATCCTGTGCTCAGGAATCTCGGCTCACTTGTTGCATTGCCGAGATTCCAGGGACAATGATGAGAGTTAAGACAGCCCCACCAACGCCTTTACTTTCTCAGAAGGCTAAGGAAATTTGGCATGTCCGCTATGACTCTCACCAACTTTTACAGATGCACCATAGAAAGCATTCTTTCTGGTTGTATCACAGCTCGGTATGGGCTCCTGCTCTGCCCAAGACCGCAAGGAACTACAAAAGGTCGTGAATGTAGCCCAATCCATCACGCAAACCATCCTCCCATCCATTGACTCTGTCTATACTTCCCGCTGCCTCGGTAAAGCAGCCAGCGTAATCAAGGACCCCCACGCGCCCCGGACATTCTCTCTTCCACCTTCTTCCATTGGGGAAAAGATACAAAAGTCTGAGGTCACGTACCGACCGACTCAAGAACAGCTTCTTCCCTGCTGCTGTCAGACTTTTGAATGGACCTACCTCGCATTAAGTTGATCTTTCTCTACACCCTAGCTATGACTGTAACACTACATTCTGCACCCTCTCCTTTCCTTCTCTATGAACGGTATGCCCTGTCTGTATAGCGCGCAAGAAACAACACTTTTCACTGTATCCCAATACGTGGGACAATAATAAATCAAAGAGCAGCCCGGCTCAGTCCCCAGAGTGATGCTGTCCCATTCACCTTGCCGGGGAGGGTGGGAGGCGTTAGCCCCTGGACCACAGCTTGTCATGGTGTGACTCTGGCCAGCTAATATATGCATTGTGATGGGAGGTGGGGAGAGGCAGGAGAACTGGAGGAAAGAAAACTGTTCCCGCAGAACCTCTCGCCCTTAATTCGAAAAAAAAATTGTTCAGAATTAAGGTGCGACCAACTACTCCAAGTACGTAAATGTAAAACGTGGTCTGGAAATGTGGGGGTATGGGTGAGAGAGACAGGAGGGTAAAACTGCTGCGTTCACATCATTGGGGGGGGGGGGTCTTCCTCGCCTGGGCTGATTCCACTTGGGCTCAAGGGCTCCTGGGGGAGGGGGGAGGAGGAGGGGGAGGGGGGGGAGGGAGGAGGGGGAGGGGGGAGGGAGGAGGGGGAGGGGGGGAGGGAGGAGGGGGAGGGGGGAGGGAGGAGGGAGGGAGGGAGGAGGGAGTGGGGAGGGGGAGGGAGTGGGGGGAGGGAGGAGGGAGTGGGGGGAGGGGGAGGGTTAAGGTAACAAGAGATCCGCAGGCTCTTGCTGTGCTCGCTCTCTCGGGGACGGCCAGATGGGTAGGTTGTACACTCCCGATGTCACACCTTCACAAGTTGAAAGCCTTATCCCATCTACCAACAGCCCTCTCCCCCCCTCACCCAAAACAACAGACTGGGGAGGCGGGGCGAGGGGGGGTCATGCAGGATTAGGCCATTCAGCTCCATGAGCTTGCTCCGCCATTCCATAAGCGTTTGTCTCCTCGACCCCACATTCCCGCCCACCCCCCGATAACCTTTCACCCCCTCGTTAATGAACAATCGATCCACCTCTGCCTTAAAAATAAATTTGTTAAAGGAGCCGTTCCACCCTCTGTAAAGAAACCTGGTCAAGACCGTTGGGGGTGAGGGGCGGGAGATAGTGGCGAAGCGGTGATGTCACGGGGCCAGCATTCCAGACCCCAGGTATAAAGGTGAACAGGCGGATTCGGGGACAGGGCCTTTAACCTGCTCCGCCATTCAATAAGGTCGCAGAGAATCCGATTGTGACCTCATGCCTGACCCCCGATAACCTTTCACCCCCTCTCTTTAATCCAGAATCTATCCACCTCCGCCCTAAAAAGATTCCAAGACTCTGCTTCCCCCGCCTTCTGAGGAAGAGAGTTCCAGAGACTCAGCCCCCTCTGAGAGAAATCATTTCTCCTCATCTCCTTCTGCACTGGGCGACCCCCTTATTTTTTAAACAGTCACCCCCCCCCCTCGCCTCCCCACACTGAGTTCTAGATTCTCCCACAAGAGGAAACATCCTCTCCACATCCAACCTGTCAAGAAACCCCCTCAGGGTTTGAAAGGTTTGGATCGAGTCGCCTCTTACTCTTCTAAACTGCAGTGGATACAAGCCTGACCTGTCCGACCCTTTCCTCATCAGACAACCCGCCCATTCCAGGGATGGGTCTGGGAAACCTTCTCTGAACCACTCCCAACACATTCACATCCTTCCTTAAATAAGGAGACCCCGTACTGTACAAAATATTCCAGATGTGGTCTCACCCATACTGTACACAATACTCCAGATGTGGTCTCACCCATACTGTACACAATACTCCAGATGTGGCCTCACCCATACTGTACACAATACTCCAGATGTGGTCTCACCCATACTGTACACAATACTCCAGATGTGGTCTCATCCATACTGCACACACTACTCCAGATGTGGTCTCACCCATACTGTACACAATACTCCAGATGTGGCCTCACCGATACTGTACACAATACTCCAGATGTGGTCGCACCCATACTGTACACAATACTCCAGATGCGGCCTCACCAACACATAAGAACATAAGAAATAGGAGCAGGAGTAGGCCATCTAGCCCCTCGAGCCTGCCCCGCCATTCAATAAGATCATGGCTGATCTAAAGTGGATCAGTTCCACTTACCCGCCTGATCCCTATAACCCCCAATTCCCTTACTGATCAGGAATCCATCTATCCGTGATTTAAACATATTCAACGAGGTAGCTTCCACCACTTCAGTGGGCAGAGAATTCCAGAGATTCACCACCCTCTGAGAGAAGAAGTTCCTCCTCAACTCTGTCCTAAACTGACCTCCCTTTATTTTGAGGCTGTGTCCTCTAGTTCTAGTTTCCTTTCTAAGTGGAAAGAATCTCTCCACCTCTACCCTATCCAGCCCCTTCATTATCTTATAGGTCTCTATAAGATCCCCCCTCAGCCTTCTAAATTCCAACAAATACAAACCCAATCTGCTCAGTCTCTCCTTATAATCAACACCCCTCATCTCTGGTATCAACCTGGTGAACCTTCTCTGCACTCCCTCCAAGGCATATATATTTCCGCAAATAAGGGGACCAATACTGCACACAGTATTCCAGCTGCGGCCTCACCAATGCCCGGTACAGATGCAGCAAGACATCTCTGCTTTTATATTCTATCCCCCTTGCGATATAGGCCAACATCCCATTTGCCTTCTTGATCACCTGTTGCACCTGCAGACTGGGTTTTTGCGTCTCATGCACAACGACCCCCAGGTCCCTCTGCACAGCAGCATGTTGTAATTTCTTTCCATTTAGATAATAATCCAATTTGCTATTATTTCTTCCAAGTGAATAACCTCGCATTTGTTAACGTTATACTCCATCTGCTAGATCCTCGCCCACTCACTCAGCCTCTCTCTGCAGACCTTCTGCACCCTCCACATGATTCACTTTTCCACTTATCTTTGTGTCGTCTGCAAACTTTGTTACCCCACACTCAGTAGGAACAGAAACTGTCAGGGAAAGGCACTAATGAAAAGTGGAACTTCTTCAAGGAACAAATACTGGGTGTCCTTGATGGGTATGTCCCTGTCAGGCAGGGAAGAAATGGCCGAGTGAGGGAACCATGGTTCACGAAAGAGGTGGAATGTCTTGTGAAAAGGAAGAGGGAAGCTTATGTAGGGATGAGGAAACAAGGTTCAGATGGCTCGATTGAGGGTTACAAGTTAGCAAGGAACGAGCTGAAAAAGGGGCTTAGGAGAGCTAGGAGGGGACATGAGAAGTCCTTGGCGGGTCGGATCAAGGAAAACCCCAAGGCTTTTTGCTCTTACGTGAGGAATAAAAGAATGACCAGGGTGAGGTTAGGGCCGGTCAAGGACAGTAGTGGGAGCTTGTGTATGGAGTCAGTAGAGATAGGCGAGGTGATGAATGAATACTTTTCTTCAGTGTTCACCAAGGAGAGGGGCCATGTTTTTGAGGAAGAGAAGGTGCTACAGGCTAATAGGCTGGAGGAAATAGATGTTCGGAGGGAGGATGTCCTGGCAGTTTTGAATAAACTGAAGGTCGATAAGTCCCCTGGGCCTGATGAAATATATCCTAGGATTCTTTGGGAGGCAAGGGATGAGATTGTAGAGCCTTTGGCTTTGATCTTTGGGTCCTCACTGTCCACGGGAATGGTGCCAGAGGACTGGAGAATGGCGAATGTTGTTCCTCTGTTTAAGAAAGGAAATAGAAATGACCCTGGTAATTATAGACCGGTTAGTCTTACTTCGGTGGTTGGTAAATTGATGGAAAAGGTCCTTAGGGATGGGATTTACGACCATTTAGAAAGATGCGGATTAATCCGGGATAGTCAGCACGGATTCGTGAAGGGCAAGTCGTGCCTCACAAATTTGATTGAATTTTTTGAGGAGGTAACTAAGTGTGTTGATGAAGGTAGGGCAGTTGATGTCATACACATGGATTTTAGTAAGGCGTTTGATAAGGTCCCCCCCATGGTCGGCTTATGATGAAAGTGAGGAGGTGTGGGATAGAGGGAAAGTTGGCCGATTGGATAGGTAACTGGCTGTCTGATCGAAGACAGGGTGGTGATGGATGGAAAATTTTCGGATTGGAGGCAGTGCTAGTGGAGTGCCGCAGGGATCAGTTCTTGGTCCTCTGCTCTTTGTGATTTTTATTAATGACTTAGAGGAGGGGGCTGAAGGGTGGATCAGTAAATTTGCTGATGACACCAAGATTGGTGGAGTCGTGGATGAGGTAGAGGGCTGTTGTAAGCTGCAAAGAGACATAGATAGGATGCAAAGCTGGGCTGAAAAATGGCAAATGGAGTTTAACCCTGATAAATGTGAGGTGATTCATTTTGGTAGGACTAATTTAAATGTGGATTACAGGGTCAAAGGTAGGGTTCTGAAGACTGTGGAGGAACAGAGAGATCTTGGGGTCCATATCCACAAATCTCTAAAGTTTGCCACTCAAGTGGATAGAGCTGTGAAGAAGGCCTATAGTGTGTTAGCTTTTATTAACAGGGGGTTGGAGTTTAAGAGCCGTGGGGTTATGCTGCAACTGTACAGGACCTTGGTGAGAACACATTTGGAATATTGTGTGCAGTTCTGGTCACCTCACTATAAGAAGGATGTGGAAGCGCTGGAAAGAGTGCAGAGATTTACCAGGATGCTGCCTGGTTTGGAAGGTAGGTCTTATAAGGAAAGGTTGAGGGAGCGAGGGCTGTTCTCTCTGGAGCGGAGGAGGCTGAGGGGAGACTTAATAGAGGTTTATAAAATGATGAAGGGGATAGATAGAGTGAACAATCAAAGACTATTTCCTCAGGTGGATGGAGCTATTACAAGGGGGCATAACTATAGGGTTCGTGGTGGGAGATACAGGGAGGACATCAGAGGTAGGTTCTTTACGCAGAGTGGTTGGGGTGTGGAATGGACTGCCTGCAGTGATAGTGGAGTCAGACATTTTAGGAACATTTAAGCGGTTATTGGATAGGCATATGGAGCACACCAGGATGATAGGGAGTGGGATAGCTTGATCTTGGTTTCAGATAAAGCTCGGCACAACATCGTGGGCCGAAGGGCCTGTTCTGTGCTGTACTGTTCTATGTTCTAGTCCCCTCCTCCAGATCGTCTATATAAATGGTAAACAGTTGAGGCCCCAGTACTGATCCCTGCGGCACGCCACTAGTTACCATCCGCCAACCAGAAAAGCACCCATTTATTCCGACTCTCTGCTTCCTGTCGGATAGCCAATCCCCAATCCACGCTAACACCCTACCCCCAACTCCGTGAGACCCTGTACAACTGAAGCATAACCTCCCTACTTTTGTATTCAATTCCCCTCACAATGAACAGTAACATTCTATGAGCTTTCCTAATCACTTGCTGTCCCTGTACGCCAGCCTTTTGTGATTCATGCACTCGGACACCCAGATCCCTCTGCACCTCCGGGCTCTGCAATCTTTTGCCATTTAGATATATTTTATTCTTCCAAAGTTCATTTTTCCACATTATCCTCCACTTTCCAGGCCCTTTTCCACTCATTTATGTGTACCCCTTGTGTGTGTGTGTCTACAGTCCGGATATTCTCTCTTCCACCTTCTTCCTTTGGGAAAAACATACAAAAGTCTGAAATCACATATCAACCGACTCAAGAACAGCTTCTTCCCTCCTGTCATCAGACTTTTGGATGAACCTACCATATATTAAGTTGATCTTTCTCTACACCCTGGCTAAGACTGTAACACTACATTCTGCACTCCTTTCCTTCTCTATGAACGGTATGCTTTGTCTGTATAGAGCGCAAGAAACAATACTTTTCACTGTATACTACATGTGACAATAATAAATCAAATCAAAATCTTTGTAGCCTCATGTCCCCTTCACGGTCTACCTTCTTACCTGCGTGTCATTTGGAAATTAAGCCATCATGCCTTCAGTCCCTTCATTGAAGTATTTAAAATAAAATGTAAAGAGTTGAGGCTCCAGCACAGATCCTTGTGGCACAGCGCTCATCGCATCCTGCAAACCAGAAGACGACCCACTTACACCCACGCTGTATCCTGTTACTGAGCCAATCTTCTACCCATGTCAATGTTACCCCTTACACCACGAGCTTCAAATCTCTCAATAACCTGTGAGGCTGCACCTTATCACGCGCCTTCTGGAAATCTAAGGACAGCACATCCACCGGTTCCCCTTTATCACCGAGAGAGACTGGATAGGCTTGGGCTGTTTTCTCTAGAGCAGAGAAGGTTGAGGGGCGGGACAGGTTGAGGTGTTTAAAAGTTTATTTATTAGTGTCACAAGTCAGCTTACATTAACACTGCAATGAAGTTACTGTGAAAATCCCCCAGTCGCCTGTTCGGGTCCAGAGAGGAAGAATTTAGCACGGCCAATCCATCTAACCTGCACAACTTTGGACAGTAAGGGTCAATTTAATGTGGCCAATCCCCCTAACCTGCACATCTTTGGACACGGGGGCAATTTAGCATGGACAATCCACCTAACCTGCACATCTTTGGAATGTGGGAGGAAACCAGAGCACCTAGAGGAAACCCACGCAGACACGGGGAGAACGTGCAGACTCTACGCAGAGTGACCTGAGCCAGGAATCGAACCAAGGGTCCCTAGCGCTGTGAGGCAGCAGTGCTAACCACTGTGCCACCCATATAAGATTAAAGTTAAAAGTTTATTTATTAGTCACAAGTAAGGCTTACATTAACATTGCAATGAAGTTATTGTGAAATTCCCCTCGTCGCCACAATCCGGCACCTGTTCGGGTCAATGCATCTAAACGGCACGTCTTCCAGACTATGGGAGGAAACCGGAGCACTCGGAGGAAACCCACACAGACACGGGGAGAATGTGCAAACTTCACACAGACAGTGACCCAAGCCGGGAATTGAACCCAGGTCCCTGGCGCTGTGAAGCAGCAGCGCTAACCTCTGTGCCACCGTGCCGCCCACATTATGAGGGGTACGGACAGGATGAATAAGGAGCAGCTGTTCCCCTTGGTTGAGGGGGTCAATCACGAGGGGGCACAGATTTAGAGCGAGGAGCAGGAAATTCAGAGGGGGTATATTTTCGCTCAGAGGGTGGTGGGAATCTGGAATCCACTGCCTGGGTAGGTTCGCTGTTCTTCATAAAAGGGGGCGCAGGAATCCACTGCGGAGTTCCTTCCAGGAAATATCCCGGTCAATCCGGGGAGGGACAGGAACCGCGTGATGGGCTGACCACCGCGAATGGGAAGTGCTGGGAGTAACTGGATCCCCCAATGTGGCGTTCAGCAACGGGCAGGGCGAGCTGAGCACCCCTCCCTCCACAATTCCATCCAACGCCGCCCGGCGACGGGTCACGGCCGACAGCGCGGCCATTCACCAAACGGAAAGTCAGACGAGGACCACCAGGTCTATTTCAAATATTGTTTTTGATATTTAAAAAGAAAATGTCGACACAAAGCTACACAATACCAACATCATTTGAATCCTACAAAAAAACACGCGCACACACACACACGCGCGCTCCGAGGAGCACCGACAGACTATCAGACCATTATCTTCCCAGTTCGGGACTGCGGGGAAAGACAGGAGGGGAGAGAGAGAGAGGGGGGGGGGGGGTGACGTCCCACTCATTTCTTTAAAAAAAAAAACATCTTCAACAAATCAGTATAGCTGCTTCACTCCCTTATCACAATCTCTCTCCTTCACAGACTCACAGGGCCGGGCGGGGGGGGGGGGGGGGGGGGGGAGGGGGAGAGAGATAGCAGGGGAGGGGGGAATCCGTTTCAGAGGCTCCCCGCTCACCCAGTTAGTTTGGGGGAAACTGCAGCTGGAATGCTGGGAGGGGTTTGCCTGTCTGAATTAATCCAGCTGCGTGCTAGAGAGAGAGAGAGAGACACGAGGCAGAGAGAGAGACAGGCAGAGAGAGAGTGACAGACACACGGGGCAGAGAGAGAGAGAGACAGACACAGGGGGCAGAGAGAGACATGGAGCAGAGAGAGGAGGCAGAGAGAGAGACAGACACACGAGGCAGAGAGAGAGACACATGGGGCAGAGAAAGACAGACAGACACACGAGGCAGAGGGAGAGACACACAGAGATAGACACACAAGGCAGAGAGACAGACACATGGGGCAGAGAGAGAGGGAGAGACATGGAGCAGAGAGAAAGAGAGAGAGAGAGACACGGAGCAGAGAGAGAAGGCAGAGAGAGACACACACATGAGAGGGGGACAAAAGGAGAGGGGGACAAAAGGAGAGGGGGACAAAAGGAGAGGGGGACAAAAGGAGAGGGGGACAAAAGGAGAGGGGGACAAAAGGAGAGGGGGACAAAAGGAGAGGGGGACAAAAGGAGAGGGGGACAAAAGGAGAGGGGGACAAAAGGAGAGGGGGACAAAAGGAGAGGGGGACAAAAGGAGAGGGGGACAAAAGGAGAGGGGGACAAAAGGAGAGGGGGACAAAAGGAGAGGGGGACAAAAGGAGAGGGGGACAAAAGGAGAGAGAAGGGAAGATAGAGAAAAGAGAGAGAGAGAAAAAGACAAGAGACAATAAAAGATAAAATGGAGGGTTCTATGTACAACACCAAGTCACCAGGAGGTTTAAGGAGTGACTGATAGGCTCTCTCAGCAGGCGGTCCGGCGGGGGTGGGAGTACAGGGGGTGTTCATCTCAATCCAGTGCCCCAGCACCTCCTCAGCGAGTCCTTCTTGCAGGCGAGCAACCTGGGAACGACGCTTCAACTAAATTCTCGCGCTGTATTACATCGATATATATATATATATATATTTATAAAAAAATGAAAAGGGGATCTTCTTCTCCGCAAGCTTGATGTTCACGATGCGAGGCTTCCCGTGGCATGTGTGCGTGCACGTGGCGTTCCCCCTCCCCTGTCCCAGGGGCTTGGGGAGGGGGGGATAAGGGGCTGGGGGCTCAGGTGTATGTCTTTTGAGTTTACAAATGAGAGCACCACCCGATCCTGTCCAATCATTCCTTCTGTGGTTTAAGTTGCGTTTCTTACAGAGTCACGGTCTGCATTAAATAAAGAGGCAGAGGGAGTCGCAAACTGCCCATGGGGGGGGATTAAACTCACCACCCCCCCAAAACCCTCGCCACATCCCACCCCAACCACCCCCCCCACTCAATCCCAGAGCCTCTGATTCCACTGCAGATGGGGAGGGGGGTTGTGGGGTGTCGGAGAGAATACAAAATTCACTGGCCATCCGGTTTCGTCTTCTTTGGGATGTTTGACGATTTTCTGAAAGAGGAAAGGAATTGATTGAGTGGGGGCAGAGTACTGACCCTCCCACAGTGCAGCGCTCCCTCAGCACTGACCCTCCCACAGTGCGGCGCTCCCTCAGCACTGACCCTCCCACAGTGCGGCGCTCCCTCAGCACTGACCCTCCCACAGTGCGGCGCTCCCTCAGCACTGACCCTCCCACAGTGCGGCGCTCCCTCAGCACTGACCCTCCCACAGTGCGGCGCTCCCTCAGCACTGACCCTCCCACAGTGCGGCGCTCCCTCAGCACTGACCCTCCCACAGTGCGGCGCTCCCTCAGCACTGACCCTCCCACAGTGCGGCGCTCCCGCAGCACTGACCCTCCACAGTGCGGCGCTCCCTCAGCACTGACCCTCCCACAGTGCGGCGCTCCCTCAGCACTGACCCTCCCACAGTGCGGCGCTCCCTCAGCACTGACCCTCCCACAGTGCGGCGCTCCCGCAGCACTGACCCTCCCACAGTGCGGCGCTCCCTCAGCACTGACCCTCCCACAGTGCGGCGCTCCCTCAGCACTGACCCTCCCACAGTGCAGCGCTCCCTCAGCACTGACCCTCCGAGAATGCGGTGCTCCCTCAGCACTGACCCTCCCACAGTGCGGCGCTCCCTCAGCACTGACCCTCCCACAGTGCGGTGCTCCCTCAGCACTGACCCTCCCACAGTGCGGCGCTCCCTCAGCACTGACCCTCCCACAGTGCGGCGCTCCCTCAGCACTGACCCTCCCACAGTGCGGCGCTCCCTCAGCACTGACCCTCCCACAGTGCGGCGCTCCCTCAGCACTGACCCTCCCACAGTGCGGCGCTCCCTCAGCACTGACCCTCCCACAGTGCGGCGCTCCCGCAGCACTGACCCTCCACAGTGCGGCGCTCCCTCAGCACTGACCCTCCCACAGTGCGGCGCTCCCTCAGCACTGACCCTCCCACAGTGCGGCGCTCCCTCAGCACTGACCCTCCCACAGTGCGGCGCTCCCGCAGCACTGACCCTCCCACAGTGCGGCGCTCCCTCAGCACTGACCCTCCCACAGTGCGGCGCTCCCTCAGCACTGACCCTCCCACAGTGCAGCGCTCCCTCAGCACTGACCCTCCGAGAATGCGGTGCTCCCTCAGCACTGACCCTCCCACAGTGCGGCGCTCCCTCAGCACTGACCCTCCCACAGTGCGGTGCTCCCTCAGCACTGACCCTCCGAGAATGCGGTGCTCCCTCAGCACTGACCCTCCGAGAATGCGGTGCTCATGCAGGGATTATTGATTCATGATGGACCAGCCACAGTTCCAAACCCTCCCCTAAGTGTGACAATCTCCAGCCCCTCATGCGCGCTGTTCGAAGCGAATGGAGGGACGTCTTACGTCTCCGGGGAGCTGATGGTTCGTTTCACAGCGGGTTTCACCACCGAGCCATCTTTGTTCGTCTCTGTAAAAGATTGAGAAGTCGGGTCAATTCTTCGTGCTAACTAACCCGAGCTGTGCGTCGTGTGTTTGTGTGTGTGAGTGTGTGTGAGTGTCTGTGTGTGTGTGTGTGTGTGTGTGTGTGTGTGGGGGGGGGGGGGGGGGGGGGTGGGGGGGCTGCTCCACCATTTATGATGATCATGGCTGATCAGTGAATTCAATTTCCTGATCCTCCCATCCCCCAAGAGCTATATCCAATTTCTTCCTGAAAACATTCAGCGTTTTAGCCTCAAGTACTGTCTTGTGTTAGTGAATTATACACATTCACCACCCTTCTGGGTGAAGATATTTAGATAGAATCCCCACAGTGCAGAAGGAGGCCATTCAGCCCAGCGAGCCTGTGCTGACCACAATCCCACTCAGGCCCTATCCCCGTAACCCCACGTAATTACTCTGCTAATCCTCTGACACTAAGGGGGCAATTTAGCGTGGCCAATCCACCTAACCCGCACATCTTTGGATGGTGGGAGGAAACTGGAGCACCCGGAGGAAACCCACGCAGACACGGGGAGAACGTGCAAACTCCACACAGACAGTGACCCGAGCCGGGAATTGAACCCGGATCCCTGGCGCTGTGAGGTAGCAGTGCTAACCACTGTGCCGCCCTTTTTCCCTTCATCTCTGTCCTAAACCTTATCCTCAGACTGTGACCCCCTGGTTCTGGACACTCCCCACCATCGGGAACATCCTCCCTGCATCTACCCTGTCTAGTCCTGTTCGAATTTTGTAAGTTTCTGTCAGATCCCCCCCCCCTCAATCTCCTGAACTCCAGCGAATACAATCCTAACCGACTTAATTTCTCCTCATATATCGGACCTGCCATCCCAGGAATCAGTCTGATAAACCTTCTTTGCACTCCCTCTCGAGCAAGAACATCCTTCCTCAGATAAGGAGCGCGGAACTGCAGACAACATTCCAGGTGTGGCCTCACCAAGGCTCTGTTCCTGTACTCGAAACCTCTCGCTGTGAAGGCCAACGTATCGTTCACCTTTGTGACTGCCTGCTGCACCTGCGCGCTTACCTCCAGCGACTGGTGTACAAGGACACCCAGGTCCCGCTGCACACTCCCCTCTCTCTCAACCTATAGCATAGGAGCAGCAGGCCACTCAGCCTATTGAGCCTGGTCTGCTATTCAATGAGGTCATGGCTGATCTGTGGCCTAACTCTATATACCCGCCATTGGCCTGTATCCCTTAAAACCTTGACTTAACATTTATCTATCTCAGATTTAAAATTAGTAACTGATCTGGCATCGACTGTTGTTTGTGGGGGACAGTTCCAAACCTACCCCACCGTCCGTGTGTCCAAATGCTTCCTAACATCTCTCCTGAACCGTCTGGCCCTAATTTTTAGACAATACCCCCGGAGTTCCAGAAACTGCAACCAGTGGGAACAGTTTATTTTTCATCTACCCTGTCTTTTCCTGTTTAGTATCTTTAAGAATTCGATCAGATCAGTCCATAACCGTCCAAATGCTAGTGTTGCGAGCTTAGTGGTTGTAAAATTAGAACACAATTGTAAAGAGCTGTAAAATTTGGGGTCCGTTTAAAAGGAGCTGCAAGTGTATCCGGTACACAGACTGAAACAAGGTATCAGGCAAAAACAACAGGGTTGCTTTGGTAACAGACTTTAGCATTTGAATCAAAACCGGTTTTTGAATTTTAACCCATCAATTTGTAATAGATATTTGAATAGCAGCAGCCTATCAGATTTAAATTTGGCGTTTTGATAACCTGCAAATCAGTCCTGTTGTGGGGGGTTTTTGGTATGTCCCCAGGGGTATAAAACCAGCTGCCAGCTCCCGCAAGATGACCGCCTGCCACAGCTCTCAGCTAGAGAGAGACACACCGAAAACTCTCTACCAGTGCAACAGCCACATTTATGTCTTAAAAGAAAGCCTCATCTCAATCGTAAAAGAACAACAGACGAACAGAAGCAAAGAAGAAAGAAGGAGGAAGACTACAAACCTGGGGTTGTAATTTAGAGAGTGACTAAAAATTCTATTTTTCTTTTGTTAATAAGTGGGAATTATATTTATCAGAACAGCATTCCATTAGTTTAATAGTTTAGTTAACCTGTTCACTGTTAGTTAGATAAATTAAATGTTACTTGTTTCTTTTTAAAGGTAGAATCTCCGGTCGTTATTTTGATTTAGGCACGAAAAGTTGTTGAAGTGCAGACATTATCCCTTCTCAAACACACTAACATATTATGGAGATACTTCTCTTTGAGTGGTCGAGTGTTAGTTCTCTGATAAGAGATCACCCTCCCCCTTCATAACACTGGAGATTTGTATAACCTCTCCTGATAATTTATCCCCTGAAGCCCAGGTGTAGTTTTTTGTAAACCCACGCAGCGCTCTCTCCAAGGCAGTATGTCCTTCCTCAGGTGTGGTGCTCAGATCTGCTCACAGTGACCCCCAGGTGGGGTCTAAGCAGGGTGTTGTACAGCTGCAGCATAACCTCTGCATTCTGGGGGAGGGGAGTCGGTTTAGCTCGGCTGGCTGGACGGCTGGTTAGTGATGCTGAGTGACGCTGACAGCGCAGGTTCAGTTCCCCGTCCCGGCTGAGGTTATTCACAAAGGGCCCCACCTTCTCAAACTGGCCCCTCGCCCGAGGTGTGGAGACCCTCGGGTTAAATCACCACCAGTCAGCTCTCCCCCTCAAACGGCCTTTGGTCACCTGGGACTATGGGGATTTTCCTTTTCCATTAACTCTGCGTCCTTTTATTCCAGTCCTCTCGATAGAAAAGCCTTCTTGGTTATTTCCTGCACCTGTAGGCCCCCCCCACAGAATCCTACAGTACAGAAAGAGGCCATTCAGCCCATCAGGTCTGCACCGACCACAATCCCACCCAGGCCCTATCCCCGTAACCACACATATTTACCCCGTTAATCGTCTAACCTATGCATCCCGGGACACTAAGGGGCAATTTAGAATGGCCAATCAACCTAACCCGCACATCTTTGGACTGTGGGAGGAAACCGGAGCACCCGGAGGAAACCCATGCAGACATGGGGAGAATGTGCAAACTCCACACAGACAGTGACCCGAGCCGGGAATCGAACCCAGGTCCCTGGAGCTGTGAGGCAGCAGTGCTAACCACTGTGCTACCGTGCCGTCCCCCACTTTCCCACCCGTGTCAGCAATCTGCCCTCAATTCCATGGGCTTCTGCCTCAATTAATAGTCTCTTACGCGCAACTTTGTCAAAAAAACTCAGAGGTTTGTCAAGCTTCATCAACCCATGCTGGCTCACTCTGATTAACAGGACATTTTCCAGGTGTTCAGTTACCCGTTCCTCGATCATAGACACCAACTATTTTCCTACTACTGATATTAATCTAACTGGTCTGTAATTCCCTGTCTACTTTCGCCCTTCAAAAAGGAGTCGGGAGGGAGAGGGGGGGTCAATTCCTGAATCTCCAGAACTCTTAAAGATTAAAGTTAGGGTATCTACAGTGTGCTCCCCACTTCCTTGAATAACCTCACAAGGAAACCGTCAGATCCTGGGGATTTGTCAATCTTTAGTCCCATTAATTTCCTCTCTCTCATTCGCATGGGAGTGCGCGCGTATGTGAGAGTGCAGAAGGCAGAATGTGTCTGGGTGAGAGAGCAGGCGGGCGAGAGAGAGAGAACGAGTCTGTGAGAGGGAGAGAGAGAGAGAGAGGATTGAGTGTGAGAGAGGATTGTATGTGAAAGTGTGGGAGTGAGAGAGAGAGAGACGGGGATGAGAGAGAGAGAGAGAGAACGAGTCTGTGTGAGGGAGAGAGAGAGGATTGAGTGTGAGAGGATTGTATGTGAAAGTGTGGGAGTGAGAGAGAGACAGGGAATGAGAGAGAGAGAGTGAGATTGGGTGCTAGGTAGACACACGTACCTTGGAGCCACCTGACTTGCGTGGCGGGTCCGTAGCCTTTCTCATTCCTGGCTGCTATCCTGAAGATAATGGCGGGCTTGGTTGTGTAGTCGATGTGGGCATTGGAGAGGTTGGCGGACTGGACCAGGCACGAGGGGTTGGGGCCGCAGTAAACACGCATGAAGGCCAACTGTGCCGGGCTGCTGGTCTTCAGCTCCAAGGACTGGGTGCTCTGGATGGCGAGGTACACGGAGTACTCGATGATCTTGCCCGACGTCATGGAGGGGGGCTCCCACGTCAGGTGGGCTCCGTCCGGACTCTGCACAGAGAACACAGGCCGGAAATTGCAGCACAGTCCATTCGGCCCCTCTACGCCATCCTGGTGTTATTATCCACACCAGACTCCTCCCACACGCCCTACTTCATCTCCTCCCCATCCTTCCCCCCGCGCCCCCCGCGTGTTTATCCAGCTGCCCCCCTCCCCCCCACCGGCCCCCCGCCCTTCCCTTAAACACAGCGATTCGATTCACCTCAGCCACTCCCTGTGGGAGTGAGTCCCGCATTCCCCACACTCAGAGTGAATGCTGCCGGATCCTTCAATTGGATGGAATCGAGAAGTTCAACACAACCCAGGACAAAGCAGCTCCCGCTTAATTGGCACCACATTCCTTCCCTCCACCACCGACTCACAGCGGCAGCAGTGTGTACCGTCTACAAGATGCACTGCAGCGACTCGCCAAGACTCCTTCGACAGCGCCACCCAAACCCACCACCTCTACCCCCTAGACGGACAAGGGCAGCAGATCTCATGGGGAACACCCCATGCAAGCTTAAGTTTAATTATTAGTGTCACAAGTCGGCTTACATTAACACTGCAGTGAAGTTACTGTGAAAATCCCCTAGTCCCCACACTCCGGCACCTGTTCGGGTAACACAGAGGGAGAATTTAGCACCTAACCAGCACGTCTTTCAGACTGTGGGAGGAAACTCAAGCACCCGGAAGAAACCCACGCAGACACGGGGAGAACAGGCGCTGGAGTGTGGCGAGTAGGGAAATTTCATAGTAACTTCATTGCAGTGTGAATGCAAGCCTTACTTGTGACTAATAAATAAACTTTACATTTT
Organism: Mustelus asterias; assembly: GCF_964213995.1. NCBI lineage: Eukaryota > Metazoa > Chordata > Chondrichthyes > Carcharhiniformes > Triakidae > Mustelus > Mustelus asterias. The sequence goes on from NW_027592218.1 coordinate 20,225, forward strand.
ACTTTAACATGCTAACTCCGCACAGTCACCCACGCTGGGAATCGAACCCGGGTCCCTAGCGCTGTGAGGCAACAGCACTAACCACTGTGCCACTGTACACACACGCAATCCCGACTCGGCTATTCCTCAACTGGGTCAAAGACCTGGAACTCCCTCCCTAACAGCGCTGTGGGTGTACCTCCACCATACTGCAGCGGGTTCAAAATGGCGGCTCACCCACCACCTTCTCAAGGGGACAATCAGGGACGGGGGAATAAATGCTGGGCCCGGCCAGCGACACACCCCAAAGATGAACATTAAATAAAATACGGACAGTCTTACATGAATGTCCCCCCCCTCGGTAACTGGCTGAGTAAACCAGGCCTTTACTCTCTGGAGTTTCAAAGAACGAGAGGCAATCTCATTGAAACATTCAAGATTTGGAAGCGGGTCTGAGAGGGTGGACACGGAGAGCTGGTCTCTGCTGGGCAGGGAATCTAAAACCTGGGTGGAGGGGCACAGCGTCAGGATAAGGCAGAGGAGGTGATTGTTTAGGACGGAAAAGAGAAACAATTTCTTCACTCAAAGGAACGTGAATCTTCGGGATTCTCCACCCCAGGGGAATGTGGGGGGAATCCATCGTCGTAAACATTTGAGGCTGGAATTAGACAGGGAATCGAGGGAATGCTCGGGAACGTGGAAGCCCCAACATGGTACTGAATGGCACAGCACGGTTAACAGGCCACCTGGTCTAGTCCTGCGCCAATTTGTGATTTTATTTCAGAGCAATCGCCGGGGAGGCTTCTGCACGGACGGAGGTTTTACCTTGCTGATTTTAATGGCACAGGGAGCTCCCGGGAAGCCCGGCAAGCAGGTTTTGAACGCGGAGATCTCGCCGAATGGCCCTCGCCCGCAAGCGTTGATTCCCGCGACACGGAATTTGTAGGCGGTGCCCGGCTGCAGTTCCTGCCGTTTTAACTGGCTGTGGTCTGGAATCGGGGCGGCATCATCCTTCACCAGGGAAACAGCACACCAAATAAAATCCATTAGACACTGGGGGTCGGTGCCGGGTGGGCACTGCGCTGCGTGTGAGTCGGTGCCGGGTGGGCACTGCGCTGCGTGTGAGTCAGTGCCGGGCGAGCGCCGCGCGGGGGTCGGTGCCGGGCGGGCGCTGCCTGGGGGTCGGTGCCGGGCGGGCGCCGTGTGGGGGTCGGTGCTGGGTGAGCGCCGCGCCGCCTGAGGGTCGGTGCTGGGTGAGCGCCGTGCTGCCTGGGGGTCGGTGCCGGGCGGGCACCGTGTGGGGGTCGGTGCTGGGTGAGCGCCATGCTGCCTGGGGGTCGGTGCAGGGCGGGCGCCGTGTCGCCTGGGGGTCGGTGCTGGGTGAGCGCCGTGCTGCCTGGGGGTCGGTGCAGGGCGGGCGCCGCGTCGCCTGGGGGTCGGTGCTGGGTGAGCGCCGCGTCGCCTGGGGGTCGGTGCCGGGCGGGCGCCGCCTGAGGGTCGGTGCTGGGTGAGCGCCGTGCTGCCTGGGGGTCGGTGCTGGGTGAGCGCCGTGCTGCCTGGGGGTCGGTGCTGGGTGAGCGCCGTGCTGCCTGGGGGTCGGTGCTGGGTGAGCGCCGTGCTGCCTGGGGGTTGGTGCCGGGCGAGCGCCGCGCGGGGGTCGGTGCCGGTTGAGCGCCGCGCGGGGGTCGGTGCCGGGCGAGCGCCGCGCGGGGGTCGGTGCCGGGCGAGCGCCGCGCAGGAGTCGGTGCCGGGCGGGCGCTGCGTGGGGGTCGGTGCCGGGCGGGCGCCGCACTGTGGGAGGGTCAGTGCCGAGGGAGCGCCGCACTGTGGGAGGGTCAGTGCCGAGGGAGCGCCGCACTGTGGGAGGGTCAGTGCTGAGGGAGCGCCGCACTGTGGGAGGGTCAGTGCCGAGGGAGCGCCGCACTGTGGGAGGGTCAGTGCTGAGGGAGCGCCGCACTGTGGGAGGGTCAGTGCTGAGGGAGCGCCGCACTGTGGGAGGGTCAGTGCTGAGGGAGCGCCGCACTGTGGGAGGGTCAGTGCTGAGGGAGAGCCGCACTGTGGGAGGGTCAGTGCTGAGGGGGCGCCGCACTGTGGGAGAGTTAGCGAAGGTGTAGTACTCACATCTCTAGCCGACGTGCCTTCGGGCGGAAGGTGGTAGTGGGTCACGATGGTCGATGTCCCCTTGATGACTCCAACGTCGACCCATTGGTTCATGTCCTTCTTGACGGGGGGCTTGGGGGTGGCGGGGGCCGCGTCCCGCTTCTGTCGGGAGTGGGGAGGGAAGGGGAGGCAGTCAGCCACGTAAACAAAGCTCTTTTTTGGTTTGCAATGATAAATTCCCCAGTCCGAATCCTCGCTGCAGTGACGCAGCAGCGTGTTACTGAGGGCGGGCAGCACTGCCGCTGGCGCCATCTGTCGAGCTTGAGCTCAAAAGCCAGGAACCAGGCTGTTCAGCTCAGCCGGTGGAGGCTGACACTCCACACGAGCCTCCCCTCGCTCCTCCCCTGCCCCCTCCTCGCCCCATCAGCAGTGACTCTTCCCCCCCCGCCACCCCCCGTCTGATTCCCAGCTTCGCATCACTGTCTGTGGGGAGTCTGTCCCTGTGTCTGCGTGGGTTTCCTCCGGGTGCTCCGGTTTCCTCCCACAGTTTGAAAGATGTGCAGGTTAGGGTGCATTGGCCATGCTAAATTCTCCCTCAGTGTTACCCGAACACCAGAGTGTGGCGACTAGGGGATTTTCACAGTAACTTCATTGCAGTGTTAATGTAAGCCTTACTTGTGACACTAATAAATAAACTAACATAGATTTAAGAGGTTTAGAGAGGATTTGAGGAAAGACCTTTTCACCAGAGGGTGGTAGGAGTCTGGAACACACTGCCTGAAATAGGGGGGCGGCGGAGGCAGAGACCCTCACACCATTTAAGTGATATTTAGACGAACACACATGGTGCCAAGTCACACACGGCTATGGGCCAAGTGCTGGTAAATGGGATTCGAATAGTTGGGTGGTTTGTCTTTGACTAGCACAGGTGCGATGGGCTGAAGGGCCTTTCTCTGTGCTGTAGATGTCTCTGACGGTAACTGCTGCAATGTTGAGTGTGTGAAGTTGGAATGTGATGTTGCTAAAGATACAAGTTTAAAAATGCGAGGGGGAAAAAAACATTGTGTGGTCCCTTTAAAATCTGGTGTTTGTTAAACGCTTGGAGATTTCAATGCAGGTGCATGTGGGGGTCCCAGACTGAAACATTTGCATCAAAAAGTCAAGCAGTCGTCTTGACAAAACAATGTGTTGTTGTTTGAGTTTTGCCCAATCAATTGAAAGCAGGCACTCAGCTACTAAGAACCTATAAGATATGAATTAGATGGTGTTGACAACATCAGACTAATCCTATCTTGGGCGGCAGGGTGGCACAGTGGTTAGCACTGCGGCTTCACAGCTCCAGGGACCTGGGTTCGATTCCCAGCTTGGGTCACTGTCTGTGTGGAGTTTGCACATTCTCCTCGTGTCTGCGTGGGTTTTCTCCGGGTGCTCCGGTTTCCTCCCACAGTCCAACGATGTGCGGGTTAGGGTGATTGGCCATGCTAAAATTGCCCCTTAGTGTCCTGAGATGCGTAGATTAGAGGGATTAGTGGGTAAATATGTAGGGCTATGGGGTTAGGGCCTGGGTGGGATTGTGGTCGGTGCAGACTCGATGGGCCGAGTGGCCTCTTTCTGCACTGTAGGGTTTCTATGATTCTATTGTAGGAAAATTGATCAGTCATCACAGGTATAAAAGAGAATGCAGGGGTTGAAAAACAGAAGAGCAACAGAAGTACTGCCATCTCTCAAGCCTCGAGAGGGAGAGAGCAGCTCTCAGCTCTGCCAGCTTCAGATATCTCTTAGGAGAGCGTACCATCTAACCAGTGAAAGGTACCAAATCAAAAAGAACTCACAGACAGAGGAATCAACAGAAGAACTCCAAAAGTTTCCAAAAGCCACAAAACCTGGTTGTATATTTTTTTTAAGAGTGACTAAATTCTGTTGTTACTCTTTTGGTTAATTAATGGTCCTTGTATTTATTTGAACAGCATTCCATTAGAATCTTATTTTATTCGGTATGTTACTTGTTTAGTTAAAGTTCCTGGTTAGTTAAATAAATTTGTTCAGTGTTCATTTCAAAGTGGGGTATTTCTGTAGTTACCCACTAAACGTTACTGAAGGACAGTTCACACCTTCCCACACACTTTTAACAGACCACGAGGCGAGGGATTCCTATTTGGGGGATTGGGCATGGCTTCTCAAAAGAGGGTCAACATCTGTGTCGTAACATAACCAACGCACAACAGGTTCCAACCCATCATCCTTCCTCCCCGCTCGACCACCCCACCACCAACCGGCTGCGCCACCCCCCCCCCGCCCTCACCCCGAGCAGCTTACCACAGTGGAGGATTCAATCCCGTTCGCGACTTCCGCCAAGGCTGCCGCCGCCTGCAGCTTGCCGGGACTTGCCGCAGGAACCGGCTGCGGAGAGGCGAGAGAACTGGACGGTGCCAAACCTGCGGGGGGGGGGGGGGGGGGGGGCGGCGGCAAAAACAAGAAACAACGCTTGGTGAGTGCAGACCCGAGAGCAACCTCGCGTTCTGCTACCAATTAAACTCCTCCTGGAGGAATAACAAACTAATTCCAACCCCCCGACTCAGCGACTGCATTCTCCCAGTCGCTGGCACACGGGAATCACGTTTGGGCCCTAACTGGATTAAGGATGGAGGGTGCCCTCCCTGGAAGGGCCATTTATAAATGAGTTGCAAGTTTCCTGACGATCTACCCCATGTCCGGCCGAAAGAGACGCACATTGCCGAAGCTTTGTGTCTCACACTCGTCATGAGAAAGGCAAGAGAGCCAAATCTCAAACAACTATTTCTACTGCGGGAGAACAGGGTGCTGATTGGTTGGCAAGTTGAATCTGATTGCTTTCTGCACGGCAACGCCTCAGCCAATGTGGAACGATGGGCTCCCCGAGCTCAAAAAAGGCGCAAGGATTGAACAAAGACAAAGAACAGAACAGCACAGGAACAGGCCCTTTGGCCCGCGCCGATCATGATGCCCGAACTAAACTAAAAAAAAACCTCTGCCCTGACTCGGTCCGTATCCCTCTATTCCCTCCCTATTCATGAACCCATCCAGATGCCTCTTAAATGTTGCTAATGTGCCTCCTTCCACCACCTCCCCAGGCAGCGCGTTCTAGGCACCCACCACTCTCTGCGTGAAATACTTCCCCCCCACATCTCCCTTAAACTTTCCCCCTTCTCACCTTGAACCTGTGCCCCCCTTGTAATTGACACTTCCACCCTGGGGGAAAAGCCTCTGACTATCCACCCTGTCTGTGCCTCTCATCATTTTGTAGACCAGGTCTCCCCTCAACCTCCTTCTTTCCAGTGAAAACAATCCTAGTTTATTCAGCCTCTCCTCATAGCCGACACCCTCGAGACCAGGCAACAACCTGGTGAACCTGCTTTACACTCTCTCCAAAGCTTCCACGTCCTTCTGAGAGTGTGGTGACTAGAACTGCACGCAATACTCCAAATGCGGCCTAACCCAGGTTTTATATAGCTGCAACATGATTTCCCAACTCTTGTACTCAATGCCCTGGCTGATGAAGGCAAGCGTGTCAAATGCCTTCTTCATCACCTTAGCCACTATTAGGGAACTGTGGATCTGCACACCCAGATCCCTCTGTATGTTAATGTTCTGAAGGATTCTGCCATTTACAGTATAATTCACTCCTAAATTTGATTCTCCAAAATACATCACCTGGCATTTCTCTGCTTTAAACTCCATCTGCCATTTCTGTGCCCAAGTCTCCAATCTATCTCTATCCTGTTGTATCCTCTGACAATCCCCGGCACTATCAGCAACTCCACCGACCTGCGGGTGGGAGAGCACGAGGCAACCGACCTATTGCTATTGTTTGCAGAGGATGGTTCCCCGTGTATGAATGTATAGCGCTTTGAGCATGTATAAATGGGCTGTGTTACGGCCGCCAATTAATTTAATTGGCTGTTACTGTAGTCCCCGCTTTGCCAATCAGAGTTGACTTGACAACCCAATCAGTGCCCATTTCTCTTGTAATACAAATTGAGAGAGTTTGAAATTTGACACTCATGTGCTTCCCCTGATGAGCGTGAAGCAAAAAGGCAACATGATTTGGAAGAGGGAACTGAATGTATTATCTCCAAATTTGCAGATGATACAAAGTTGGGTGGGACGGTGAGCTGTGAGGAGGATGCAGAGATGCTTCAGGCTGAGTGTGCGGACATCTGCATGGTCGACGTAGTTTAATGTGGATGAATGTGAGGTTATCCACTTTGGACGCAATAATAGGAAGGCAGATTATTATTTGAATGGGTTTAAATTGAGAGAGGTGGAAACTCAGCGAGGCCTTGGTGTCCTCGTGCATCAGTCGCTGAAAGTAAGCGCGCAGGTACAGCAGGCAGTAAAGAAGGCAAATGGTATGTTGGTCTTCATAGCGAGAATATAGGGATAGGGATGTTTTGTAGCAATTGTACAATTGGTGAGGCCACACCTGGAGTACTGTGTGCAGTTTTGGTGTCCTTATCTGAGGAAGGATGTCCTTGCTATAGAGGGAGCGCAGCGAAGGTTTACCAGGCTGATTCCTGGGATGGCAGGTCTGTCATATGAGGAGAGACTAAGTCAGTTAGGATTATATTCACTGGAGTTTAGAAGAGCGAGAGGAGATCTCATAGAAACTTATAAAATTCTAACAGGGTTAGACAGGGTAGATTCAGAAAGAATGTTCCCGATGGTGGGGGGAGTCCAGAACTAGGGGTCACAGTTTGAGGATAAGGGGTAAACCTTTGAGGACTGAGGTGAGGAGAAATTTCTTCACCCAGAGGGTGGTGAATGTGTGGAATTCACTCCCACAGAAAGTAGTTGAGGCCAAAACGTTGTGTGATTTCAAGAAGAAATTAGATATCGCTCTTTGGGGCTAAAGGGATCGAGGGATAGGGGGGGGAAGGGGGGGGATCAGAATATTGAATTCAATGATCAGCCATGATCAAAATGAATGGAGGCAGGTTCGAACGGCCGAATGGTCTACTCCTGCTTCTAGTTTCAATGATTCTGTAACATGTCTCTATATTCAGTAGAGAAGACAGGAGGGGGCCGTGAGGGAGGGGGGCCGTGAGGGAGGGGGGCCGCGAGGGAGGGGGGCGAGAAAGAGCAACAAAAAGCGAGTTACAAAGAAAGAACAGAATTGGAGGAGCGCAGAGATCTCGGAGGACTGGAGAGTCTGCAGGAGGCTACAAAGATAGGGAGAGTTGTCGGGGCTGGAGGAACTTACGGAGATCGTGAGGGTTGTAGGGGCTGGAGGAACTTACGGAGATCGTGAGGGTTGTAGGGGCTGGAGGTTACAGAGATAGGGAGGGTTGTAGGGACTGGAGGAGGTTACAAGATGGGGAGGGTTGTAAGGGCCTCGAGGTGGTGACAGAGATTGGGAGGGTTGTAGGGGCTGGAGGAGCTTACGGAGATCGGGGGGGGGCTGGAGGAGGTGACAGAGATAGGGAGGGTTGTAGGGGCTGGAGGAGGTGACAGAGATAGGGAGGGCTGGAGGAGGTTACAGAGATAGGGAGGGTTGTAGGGGCTGGAGGAGGTGACAGAGATAGGGAGGGCTGGAGGAGGTGACAGAGATAGGGAGGGTTGTAGGGGCTGGAGGAGGTGACAGAGATAGGGAGGGTTGTAGGGGCTGGAGGAGGTGACAGAGATAGGGAGGGCTGGAGGAGGTTACAGAGATAGGGAGGGTTGTAGGGGCTGGAGGAGGTGACAGAGATAGGGAGGGCTGGAGGAGGTGACAGAGATAGGGAGGGTTGTAGGGGCTGGAGGAGGTTACAGAGATAGGGAGGGTCTATGGAAGGATTTGAACGCAAGGTTGAGAATTTGGATATGGAGGTTTTGAAGCCACCAATCATTACAGGGGATGGAGGCTGAATTGTTGCTGCTTTATATGTGGGGGCAGGTGAGGTTTGGTTGAGTCGATGTCTTAGAGGGCGGAATATTGGCCGGAGGAGCATCGGGGCGGTCGACGGTCCCACAGGATGCGGATTCCAGCCAGCGAGAGTCAGTGTGGGATGGGGTGAGGAAGGCATTGGAATGGAGGAGGGTGCGGGGGAGAGATGGAGCAGTGGAATTGGTTACTTACTCTCGGTGGCTGCCGGAGGTAAGAGTTGGTGGGCGCCGGCATTGGCAGCGCCCAGCTCGCCCAGCCCGTTGCTCTCGGCTGCCGGGTCGTTGAGGCTGTCGGCTGGTGCCAGGGCCTCGGTGGGCAGCTGGGGCTGGCTCTGCCCAGCTGCCTGGAGCTGCTGCTGTTGCTGAACCAGTACCGCCAGGTCCTGTTGAGCCAGCACAGCCAGCGGCAGGGCCGTCTGCTGGGCCTTGGGGGGCTCTGCGCTGAGCTGACCCAGATCTGGCTCCAGCAATGGCTGCCCGGTCTCCGCCATGTCCATCGCCTCGCCGGGACCTGGAAAAGAACGAGAGATGTCAGCGCACAAACGGCGAGGCAAATTAATCAGGTCAACTTTTAAACTAAAACGCGAGCGGGTCAAATTCACCAGCCCCAAACCTTTCTCTCACAGACGCCAATGCGCCAACACAATTCAAATTCCTGATGTAAACATGTCACGGTGTCATTCCACCAAGCCACCAGCATTGGCGCTGCAGTACAAAGCAACTGCATTTATCTGACACCGACAACTACAAAAACCAGCCCAAAGTGCTTCATTATCACATCGTATTCGCAAGGTGACGGTAACTGTTGCAGAGGGTCAGACTGTGGGAGGGTCAGTGCTGAGGGAGCGCCGCACTGTGGGAGGGTCAGTGCTGAGGGAGCGCCGCACTGTGGGAGGGTCAGTGCTGAGGGAGCGCCGCACTGTGGGAGGGTCAGTGCTGAGGGAGCGCCGCACTGTGGGAGGGTCAGTGCTGAGGGAGCGCCGCACTGTGGGAGGGTCAGTGCTGAGGGAGCGCCGCACTGTGGGAGGGTCAGTGCTGAGGGAGCGCCGCACTGTGGGAGGGTCAGTGCTGAGGGAGCGCCGCACTGTGGGAGGGTCAGTGCTGAGGGAGCGCCGCACTGTGGGAGGGTCAGTGCTGAGGGAGCGCCGCACTGTGGGAGGGTCAGTGCTGAGGGAGCGCCGCACTGTGAGAGGGTCAGTGCTGAGGGAGTGCCGCACTGTGGGAGGGTCAGTGCTGAGGGAGTGCCGCACTGTGAGAGGGTCAGTGCTGAGGGAGTGCCGCACTGTGAGAGGGTCAGTGCGGAGGGAGTGCCGCACTGTGGGAGGGTCAGCGCTGAGGGAGCGCCGCACTGTCGGAGGGTCAGTGCTGAGGCAGCGCCGCACTGTGGGAGGGTCAGTGCTGAGAGAGCGCCGCACTGTGGGAGGGTCAGTGCTGTGGGAGTGCCACACTGTTGAAGGGTCAGTGCTGAGGGAGTGCTGCACTGTCAGAACGTCAGTGCTGAGGGAGCACCGCACTGTGGGTGGGTCAGTGCTGAGGGAGCGCCGCACTGTGGGTGGGTCAGTGCTGAGGGAGCGCCGCACTGTTGGAGGGTCAGTGCTGAGGGAGTGCTGCACTGTCAGAACGTCAGTGCTGAGGGAGCACTGCACTGTGGGAGGGTCAGTGCTGAGGGAGCGCCGCACTGTGGGAGGGTCAGTGCTGAGGGAGCGCCGCACTGTGGGAGGGTCAGTGCTGAGGGAGCGCCGCACTGTGGGAGGGTCAGTGCTGAGGGAGCGCCGCACTGTGGGAGGGTCAGTGCTGAGGGAGCGCCGCACTGTGGGAGGGTCAGTGCTGAGGGAGCGCCGCACAGTGGGAGGGTCAGTGCTGAGGGAGCGCCGCACTGTGGGAGGGTCAGTGCTGAGGGAGCGCCGCACTGTGGGAGGGTCAGTGCTGAGGGAGCGCTGCACTGTGGGAGGGTCAGTGCTGAGGGAGCGCTGCACTGTGGGAGGGTCAGTGCTGAGGGAGCGCCGCACTGTGGGAGGGTCAGTGCTGAGGGAGCGCCGCACTGTGGGAGGGTCAGTGCTGAGGGAGTGCCGCACTGTGAGAGGGTCAGTGCTGAGGGAGCGCCGCACTGTCGGAGGGTCAGTGCTGAGGCAGCGCCGCACTGTTGAAGGGTCAGTGCTTAGGTAGTGCTGCACTGTCAGAACGTCAGTGCTGAGGGAGCACCGCACTGTGGGAGGGTCAGTGCTGAGGGAGCACCGCACTGTGGGAGGGTCAGTGCTGAGGGAGTGCCGCACTGTGAGAGGGTCAGTGCTGAGGGAGCGCTGCACTGTGAGAGGGTCAGCGCTGAGGGAGCGCCGCACTGTCGGAGGGTCAGTGCTGAGGCAGCGCCGCACTGTCGGAGGGTCAGTGCTGAGGGAGTGCTGCACTGTCAGAACGTCAGTGCTGAGGGAGCACCGCACTGTGGGAGGGTCAGTGCTGAGGGAGTGCCGCACTGTGAGAGGGTCAGTGCTGAGGGAGCGCCGCACTGTGGGACGGTCAGTGCTGAGGGAGCGCCGCACTGTGGGTCAGTGCTGAGGGAGCGCCGCACTGTGGGAGGGTCAGTGCTGAGGGAGCGCCGCACTGTGGGAGGGTCAGTGCTGAGGGAGCGCCGCACTGTGGGAGGGTCAGTGCTGAGGGAGCGCCGCACTGTGGGAGGGTCAGTGCTGAGGGAGCGCCGCACTGTGGGAGGGTCAGTGCTGAGGGAGCGCCGCACTGTGGGATGGTCAGTGCTGAGGGAGCGCCGCACTGTGGGAGGGTCAGTGCTGAGGGAGCGCCGCACTGTGGGATGGTCAGTGCTGAGGGAGCGCCGCACTGTGGGATGGTCAGTGCTGAGGGAGCGCCGCACTGTGGGAGGGTCAGTGCTGAGGGAGCGCCGCACTGTGGGAGGGTCAGTGCTGAGGGAGCGCCGCACTGTGGGAGGTTCAGTGCTGAGGGAGCGCCGCACTGTGGGAGGGTCAGTGCTGAGGGAGCGCCGCACTGTGGGAGGGTCAGTGCTGAGGGAGCGCCGCACTGTGGGAGGGTCAGTGCTGAGGGAGCGCCGCACTGTGGGAGGGTCAGTGCTGAGGGAGCGCCGCACTGTGGGAGGGTTGTACATACCCATTGCAGCTTGCTGGGCAGCCTGCAGCACAGCCTGCAGTGCCAAGGCCTGCACCTCCTCGGACACAGCGGCCTGTTCTGCTGCCTCTGCCGCCGCCGTCACCGCCAGCTCCTCCGGCGTCAGCCCTGTCAGCTCGCCCTGCGCCGCCAGTGTCTCTGCCATCAGCTCCTGCGGAGGGGTCAGCTGATCGGGCGCCGCACCCTGGCTGCTCTCCGTCGCCGCGGGGGCCGGAGCTGCCTCCTGGCCGGCGGCCTGCGGAGGATCAGTCACCGGATCCGGGGTTGGCACCGGCTCGGAGCTCGAGGAGGTGGGCTGCTCCGTCGGTGTCGTCACATCACCGCCTTCTGATTTCGAGGAGACGCCCTGGGGATGGAGGCGGGAGACAAAAGGAAAGATTTCATAAATATCCAACTGTGCAGAGGGAGTTTTACTCTGTATCTAACCCCGTGCTGTACCTGTCCTGGGAGTGTTTGATGGGGACAGTGCAGAGGGAGCTTTACTCTGTATCTAACCCCGTGCTGTACCTGTCCTGGGAGTGTTTGATGGGGACAGTGCAGAGGGAGCTTTACTCTGTATCTAACCCCGTGCTGTACCTGTCCTGGGAGTGTTTGATGGGGACAGTGCAGAGGGAGCTTTACTCTGTATCTAACCCCGTGCTGTACCTGTCCTGGGAGTGTTTGATGGGGTCACTGTAGAGGGAGTTTTACTCTGTATCTAACCCCGTGCTGTCCCTGTCCTGGGAGTACCTGATGGGGACAGTGAAGAGGGAGCTTTACTCTGTATCTAACCCCGTGCTGTACCTGCCCTGGGAGTGTTTGATGTGGACAGTGTAGAGGGAGCTTTACTCTGTATCTAACCCCGTGCTGGACCTGTCCTGGGAGTGTTTGATGGGGTCACTGTAGAGGGAGTTTTACTCTGTATCTAACCCCGTGCTGTATCTGTCCTGGGAGTGTTTGATGGGGACAGTGCAGAGGGAGCTTTACTCTGTATCTAACCCCGTGCTGTCCCTGTCCTGGGAGTACCTGATGGGGACAGTGAAGAGGGAGCTTTACTCTGTATCTAACCCCGTGCTGTACCTGCCCTGGGAGTGTTTGATGTGGACAGTGTAGAGGGAGCTTTACTCTGTATCTCACCCCGTGCTGTACCTGTCCTGGGAGTGTTTGATGGGGTCACTGTAGAGGGAGTTTTACTCTGTATCTAACCCCGTGCTGTATCTGTCCTGGGAGTGTTTGATGGGGACAGTGCAGAGGGAGCTTTACTCTGTATCTAACCCCGTGCTGTCCCTGTCCTGGGAGTACCTGATGGGGACAGTGAAGAGGGAGCTTTACTCTGTATCTAACCCCGTGCTGTACCTGCCCTGGGAGTGTTTGATGTGGACAGTGTAGAGGGAGCTTTACTCTGTATCTAACCCCGTGCTGTACCTGCCCTGGGAGTGTTTGATGTGGACAGTGCAGAGGGAGCTTTACTCTGTATCTAACCCCGTGCTGTATCTGTCCTGGGAGTGTTTGATGGAGACAGTGTAGAGGGAGCTTTACTCTGTATCTAACCCCATGCTGTACCTGTCCTGGGAGTGTTTGATGGGGACAGTGTAGAGGGAGCTTTACTCTGTATCTAACCCCGTGCTGTACCTGTCCAGGGAGTGTTTGATGGGGGACAGTGTAGAGGGAGCTTTACTCTGTATCTAACCCTGTGCTGTACCTGTCCTGGGAGTGTTTGATGGGGACAGTGTAGAGGGAGCTTTACTCTCTATCTAACCCCGTGCTGTATCTGTCCTGGGAGTGTTTGATGGGGGCAGTGTAGAGGGAGCTTTACTCTGTATCTAACCCCATGCTGTATCTGTCCTGGAAGTGTTTGATGGGGACAGTGTAGAGGGAGCTTTACTCTGTATCTAACCCCGTGCTGTACCTGCCCTGGGAGTGTTTGATGGGGACGAGTTTTTCTCTGAAACTACCTCAGTCTTTACACTTTTGTTCCTAAGTCCGATACCTCTGCGCTCTCGTGTAAAGAGAATCCTGTCAGTGGCGACAGTCGCAGAGTGGCTACGTTAGTGGACAACTAAATTTGCTACGTTTTGCTCAGATTTAAATTAAGTTTGAGAATCAAATTCTGACAGAGAATGGTCAAATTGCAGATGGACGCAGTGTCCTTGTTAAAAAGATCTGTCCAGTGGTTGTTCTGAACGGGTGTTAATTCTTGAGGCTGTGAACTGGGCGAGCATTGCAACTGAGGAGTGAGTCATCGGTGCTCTATAAAAGTAAATGGGTTTGTGAAGCTCATGGGGGTAACAGTGGAGGTGAAAGCCCGTCAGTTGTTGGGGTAAACAAGCCTACACCCTGATCTTGAGCAAGCCCCGAGGGACCGGAGATGCCGACACTCACTTACCGGGATGGAGGGGCCAGGCACTGGGGTCGACTGCGTCACCGTGGTGTTGGCTCCGCTCTGCGCTGCAGACACCGTGGTCGCTGTGTTTGTCGTGCCGGCTGTCGCTGTTTCCCCGTGAACGGTCTCCGGGAGGCCCTGTGCGTTGGTGGGCGGAGGCTGGACTGCGGAAAAGAGGCGAAGTTATTTGGGCACAGGCAGATGGATCCCCCCCGGGAGCCGATCCACACAGCGGTGAGGAACCCAGGAGCTGGGGTGCCACAAGGGTCCACCCCGCCCCACCATCACAGCTCCCAATCCTGTGGAGGACACCTGGAATCACTAAGTTACCAATACATCCTTCAGACACACTGCAACGCGCAGCCTTTTACCCAGAGACGGGCCTCTGTGTGGAAAAATAAGTCAAAAAAAAGAAAATCAGACTTAACAGTCCCAGAAACTGTGGGAGGGTCAGTGCTGAGGGAGCGCGGCACTGTGGGAGGGTCAGTGCCGAGGGAGCGCCGCACTTGCGGGAGGGTCATTGCCGAGGGAGCGCCACACTTGCCGGAGGGTCAGTGCTGAGGGAGCGCCACACTTGCCGGAGGGTCAGTGCCGAGGGAGCGCCGCACTTGCCGGAGGGTCAGTGCCGAGGGAGCGCCGCACTTGCCGGAGGGTCAGTGCCGAGGGAGCGCCGCACTTGCCGGAGGTGCTGTTTTTGAACATCAGATATTATACCCAAAAACCGTTCCATTCTCAGGTGGTGTCCGTTTTTCCAATCGGGAAGAGGAACGCTGTGGGGGGCGGGGCTTGTGATCTCTCTCTGTGAGGTCAATAGTTCACCGCCAATGACCCAGCCTTCCCCCAGTTCGCTCACTCTCAGCCACCATGTTCACTGCCCGACAAAGCACCCCCTCACACCACGAGCGATGCCACCCTTACCTTGATTGGCGCCCATGTTGGCCGTGACAGTGGTGGCAGTGTTGGTGGTGTTGGTGTCCGACGTCTCGTGGGGCGGGTTCGAGCAGACCAGCGGCAAGCTGCCCGAAGCCTGCCCCTCGGCCTGCCCCCCGTCGGGCACATGGGCCAGCGAGGGCTGCTCGCTGGTGGGCGAGGCCAGGATGGTGACGGGCAGCTCCTGGATCGACGTGGTTTCGACCCCAGAGGGCGCGGCGATTAACGTGACCCGGGTGGCCTCGGAGCCAGTCTGGAAAGGAGGGGGAAGGGGGGTAAATAAAGGCAGGCGGTCAGGCTGACTCTCAGAGCCAGGGGACATGTCTCACTGCGCACAACATGCCGAAGACCCTATAGAAATGCAAGCTGGCATCGCTAAACTGCAACGTACATGGGACATCACAAAATCAGATCACCACCAAGTCCCACGGGGAGGTAATGGGACAGTCAGCAACGGAGGGGGAGGAAGAGAGGGAAGGGGGGTGGGGGCGGGTGGAGGGGGGTGGAAGGGGGAGGGGGGTGGAAGGGGGAGGGGGGTGGAAGGGGGAGGGGGGTGGAAGGGGGAGGGGGGTGGAAGGGGGGGGGGGGGGGGTTGAAGAGCAGAGAGTGGCAGAGGTGAGGTTTGGGGAGGGATTTCCAGAGCTTAGAAGTTCTAGAGGTTGGAATTGGAGGAGTGCAGAGACCTGGATGATACGTAGGTGGTTGCAGAGATGGGGAGGATTGTCGGGGCTGGAGGAGGTTACAGAGATAGGGAGGGTTTTGGGGGCTGGAGGAGGTTACGGAGATGGGGAGGGTTTTGGGGGCTGGAGGAGGTTAGAGAGATGGGGAGGGTTTTGGGGGCTGGAGGAGGTTACGGAGATGGGGAGGGTTTTGGGGGCTGGAGGAGGTTACAGAGATGGGGAGGGTTTTGGGGGCTGGAAGAGGTTACAGAGATGGGGAGGGTTTTGGGGGCTGGAGGAGGTTACAGAGATGGGGAGGGGTGTAGGGGCTGGAGGAGGTTACAGAGATGGGAAGGGTTGTAGGGGCTGGAGGAGGTTACAGAGACAGGGAGGGTTGTAGGGGCTGGAGGAGGTTACAGAGATAGCGTGGGTTTTGGGGGCTGGAGGAGGTTACAGAGATGGGGAGGGTTTTAGGGGCTGGAGGTTAAAGAGGCCTCAACCCTCCTTTCAGGCTCCCCTCAGAATTGGAGATGTTTCAATAAGATCCCCTCTCATTCTTCTAAACTCCAATGGGTTCAGGCCCCGACCTGCTCAACCTTTTCCCCATCAGACAAAACCCCCCCCCCCCCTTCACCCCAGGAATCGGCCCAGTGAACCTTCTCTGAACGGCCTCCGATGTGAGTAGATCCTTCAGTGAGGGTGAGGAGACCAGAACTGTTCGCAGTGCTCCAGCTGCAGAAACACCAACACCCTATACAGCTGGATCAAGACTCCCCACCTTTAATCCTCCATCCCCACCCCATGATGGAGGGTCACATCCCATTTGCCTTCCCAATCACTGGTGTGAAGTTGGGTAGACTAACTGTAGATTGATGTTTGTAAAATTGTGAAATGCTCGGGAGAAAGCCTTGCGTGGTCCCGTTAAAAAGGTGGGGCCTTTTCTGTGTTTAGAAAAAAAACAAAATGCAAGTACACAGAGTACCCAAAATGAAACATTTGTGTCAGAAGACCAAGCAGCAGGGTTCCCAAGGCAACAGGCTTTTGATTTTAAAAAAAATTTCAGCCAATCAATTTGAATCAGGCACTTAGATACCAAGAACCTATTAAATTTAAATCCAATGGTTTTGGCAACCTGGGACCAATCCTATTGTGGGGGATATTGATATGTCATCAGAGGTATAAAAGAAGGGAGGCAGTGGGACAAAGAGGGGAGAGCAACTGGCACCTGCCGGAGGAACAGCTCTTGGTTCAGATTTTACTTTCATTTATGTCTTAAGAGAAAGCGCCATCTTGATAGCGAAGGTACCAAAGAAGAAGGAAGAATCAACAGAGAAGGCCCAGAATATTCCAGAAGACACAAAACCTGGTTGTAATTTAGAAAGTGACTAAAACTCTATTTTCTTTGTTAATGAGTAGGAATTGTATTTATCTGAACAACATTTATCTGAACAACATTCACATGAGCAGCCTGGGAATGGAGGGATACAAACGATTGGTCTAGTTGGACCAAGGAGCGGCACAGGCTTGGAGGGCCGAAGGGCCTGTTTCCTGTGCTGTACTGTTCTTTGTATTCCATTAGAATCGTGTTGTACTTGGTTTGTTAATAGTTTAGTTAGCTTGTTCATTGTTAGTTAGATAAATAAATTGTTGACTTTAGAGAGTGTGTCAGGGAGCTATTTTGATTTAACCATGACAAGTTGCTGAAGCGCAGATCGCACCACTTCACACTCACTTTTACAGCTGAGGCGAGGTACTCCTCTTTGAGTGGTGTTCGTTCTCGGAGTGCGGGGGGATCCACCTCTGCTTCATAACAATACTAAGTTTGTACGTACGGAGGCACCCAGACCACTCTGCAGTGCAACACTGTGGATTTCCCCCTCACCTGAATGACTTTTTTGTATTCTTCATACCCAGGTGGACAGATCCGCATTTATTATAGAGTGTTGGATATACCTCAGATCGAAGCTGGACTGTACCTGCATCACTATGGACGGCGTGGTGGGGCTGGTGAAGCTGCCCGTTGCTGCCAGGCCCGTCTGTGCCCCCGAGACGGTGATGACTGCCGGGTTGATCAGCTGGCTGGAGAAAGTGCCCATGGTGCCGGTGAGGTTGGTGGCGGCCCCGACGCCAGCGGTCCCTCCGAGGGAGCCCGTCACAGTGCCGAGTGTGGTCACGCCTGCAGAAGGTGCGAGCATCGAGAGAGTGAGGAAGAGCGAGGACCAAGGTTGGGGGAGGGTGGGGAGAGGAACCCCAGTCTCGCGAGACAGAGAATTAAACCCAGATGGGGCAGGATCGGAAGATTTGCACCCGTGCCATATCCGAGCCAGGGGGCTTGTGCCACCAGGAAGACAAGGAATAGGAGTAGACCAGATGGCCTGCCAAGCATGCTTTGTCATTCAATTTCATCATGGCTAAAAGCCCTCTGGAGTCGAGAATCTCATAGGTTCGCAATCTTTTCACTGAAGAAATTTCTCTTTATCTTAGTCTCAAATCATAGAATCCCAACAGTGCAGATGTAGGCTATTCGGCCCATCAAGCCTCTACCGGCGACAAATCCATCCAGGCCCTATCCCTGTAACCCCACATATTTACCCTGCTAATCTGACACTAAGGGGCAATTTAGCATGGCCAATCCAACTAACCCGCACATCTTTGGACTGTGGGAGGAAACCGGAGCACCTGGAGGAAACCCACGCAGACACGGGGAGAACGTGCAGACTCCGCACAGACAGTGACCAGAGGCTGGAATTGAACCCAGGTCCCTAGCGCTGTGAGGCAGCAGCGCTAACCAGTGTGCCACCGGTTATGCTCGCACCTCCCCACCCCCCCATTTATCCTGAGATTATTCCCCTCCCCCGTGAAGGTTCACTGCGCAGCAGAGGCAATCTCTCCTCGACAAACCCCCTTCAGAACCTTACATGTCTCAATGAGATTGCCTCTTGTTGTTTGAAACTCCAGAGAATAAAGGCTCAATTTACTCAACCGCTCACCGTTGGTGAATGCTGCAGTGCATCTTGTAGACGGTACACACACTGCTGCTACTGAGCGTTGGTGGTGGAGGGAGTGAATGTTTGTAGATGTGGTGCCAATCAAGCAGACCGCTTTGTCCTGGATGGTGTGGAGCACCCCCCCCCCCCCCCCCACCCCACCCCCAGCCAACCCACCCCCTTCTCCCGGAATCCAGGGGGGAGGTCAGGGTAAGAGGGCGGCCATTTTAGACCAAGACGCGGAGAAATCTCTTCACGCCGAGGGTCGGGCATCTTTGAAATTCTCGACCCCAGAGGAAGCTCGGCTGCTAAGTAGATTTGAGAGGGAGAGCGAGAGATTTCTGGCCGGCGAGGGGAGCGAGGGAAGGAAAAGTGGAGATGAGGTTCAGCCACATTGTGTCGAATGGCGGACCGGGCTCAGAGGGTCTCCCTCCGGCTCCTATTGTCATTTATAGAAAAACAAAAAAATATATAAATAAACCTACCCGTGGTGCCTTTGACCACCAGCGTGGTGACCGCAGGCTTCACCGCCGACACGGTAACTGGCGTCACCAGCCGCATGCCACTGACCGGGACTGTCCGAAGGATGGTGCCCGGCTGCCCTGGGGCCCCTTTCAGTAACACCTGCCGGGAAAGAGAGGCAAGATTTAAACAAGAGAAAAAACACAAAAGCGCCAGGCCAACAGTCCTCCCTCACTGCGACCCGTTCCCACCGCCCCCCCGCTCCCAAAACCCAACCAATAACCTCGGTGACGGTTCGGTGGGAACCGCTCTCGGCCCCCACTCAGGGGGTTGTGGGTGCAATTCCCCCAACCCACTGTGGGCCCAATAACTGTGGGTGGCACAGTGGTTAGCACTGCTGCCTTACCGCGCCAGGGACTCGGGTTCAATTCCCGGCCTTGGCTCACTGCGCAGAGTCTGCATGTTCTCCCTGTGTCTATTTGGGTTTCCTCCCACAGTCCAAAGATATGCGGGTTAGGTGGATTGGCCACGTTAAATTGCCCCTTAGTGTCAGGGGGATGAGCTAGGGTAATTATATGGGGTTGTGAGGATACGGCATGGGTGGGATTGTGATCAGTGCAGACTCGATGGGCCGAATGGACTCCCTCTGTACTGTAGGGATTCTATTCTACTCTATTCTCTAACTGAGGGATAGCAGCTAAGATTGAATAGGCTGGGAATCTTTTCTGTGGAGAAGAGAAACAGAGGGATGAGGGGAGGTGATCCGATAGAATCTTACAGACTGCACAGCGGTGAAACAGACCCTCCTACTCTTCGCTGGTCTTTCTGCCCCACATCCTCCCATATCTCTCTCCAAATCCTTCTACTCCATTCCCCCTCGGGTGCTCAGCCAGCTCCCCACCCTAAATCCACTGATGCTATTCCCCGTGGCAGAGCGCGGACAGGTAGCTGCCTTCGTAAAACCCCCAAACCAAAAACGCCGACGGTCAAGGCACGATTCCGCATTTGGGCAGCACTCGATGGAACAATCCCGAGTGCGCCGCTGGCCATGTGGTCGAGCAATTTAAACTAACCAGTCGAGCACGGAACGCGGCTCATTTGTACGTGCTCGAGGCGACAAGGCATTCGTGCGCAGGGAGCCCGTCTTGTACAAACTAAGGGAGTACATTTCAAAGCCTCGAGCCTCCTTCGCGCAACCCGGGAGCTTGGAGAGCCTGCGGTTTGCCCTTAGTGTCGAGGGATTAGCAGCATAAATACGGGGGGTTGTGTGGATAGGGCCTGGGTGGGATTATTGTTGGTACAGTTGGGTTGAATGGCCTCCTTCTGCACTGTAGGGATTTTATGAATTGTCTTTGAAAAAAAGCAGGGATTGTTCCTGCGAGCGGGAATGATTAAGAGGGGCATTTAATCCAGTCGTTAAAATGGAGTTTTGAACAACGGTTTCCACTGTTGGAAGAGGGCGGGGTCCAGGAAATTGGGGAAAGTAGAGGAGAATTATATTCCTCCCCTCGCAAAGAAAACATGTAATGGTGTGGAACGAGCTGTTCTGAATGGGAGCAGATTCAATAGGAAGGCTCAGAATGGGGAAATCGGAGAAATACACAAATTCAGTCGTAGGGTTTTACAGCATAGGGGCCATTCGGCCCATGTTGTCTCTGTCAGCCCATCAAGAACCTATCCTAATCCCATTTCCCGGCGCTTAGTCCACAGCCCTGTACGCTGCGGCGTTTCAAGTGCTCTTCCAAAGACTTCTCAAATCTTGTGAGGGTTCCTGCCTCTCCCACCCTTTCAGGCAGCGAATCCCAGATTCTCACCACCCTCTGGGTGAAAAAGGTTCTCCTCCAATCCCCTCTAAATCTCCTGTCCCTGACCTTCAATCTATCCCCCCTGGTTACTGACCCCTCTACTAAGGGGGGAAAAGTTCCTTCCTATCCACCCTATCTGTGCCCCTCATTATTCTGTACACCTCGATCAGGTCCCCCTTCAGCCTTCTCTGCTCTGAGGAAAACAACCCCAGTCTAACCAGCCTCTCTCCATCGCTGAGACGCTCCATCCCAGGCAGCATCCTGGTGAATCTCCTCCGCACCCTCTCCAGTGCAATCACATCCTTCCGATAGCGTGGAGACCAGAACTGTACACAGTGCTCTAGCTGTGACCTAACCAGTGCTTCATACAGCTCCATCACAACCTCCTTGCTCTTGTATTCGATTCAGTTAAACCATTTACCCTCTTAACCACCTTATCTACCTGTCCTGCTGCCTTCAGGGATCGATGGACACGCACCCCGAGGTCCCTCTGTATTACCGAGCGTCCTACCGTTCATGTGTACGTCCATGCTTTGTTAGTTGCCCCCTCCCCTTCCCCCGGGGAAATTTGCAGGGGAAACTGTCTGGGGGTGGGGACAAGCGTGTGACTATTTCGACATCTCCGTGTGGGCGGCACGGTGGCGCAGTGGTTAGCACTGCTGCCTCACAGCGCCAGGAACCCAGGTTCGATTCCCGGCTTGGGTCTGTGTGAAGTTTGCACATTCTCTCCATGTCTGCGTGGGTTTCCCCCGGGTGCTCCGGTTTCCTCCTACAGTCTGAAAGACGTGCTGGTTTAGGTGCATTGGCCGTGCTAAATTCTCCCTCAGTGTTACCCGAACAGGCGCCGGAGTGTGGGCGACTAGGGGATTTTCACAGCAACTTCATTGCAGTGTTAATGTAAGCCTTACTTGTGACAGGAAATAAACATTAAAAAACTTTTCCAAAGGAGACGGCACGGATACGATGGCCCGAACAGCCTCCTTCTGCTCTGAGATTCTGCGGCCACATAAAAGTGTCAACACTCTCCGCTGAGTATTGCTTGCTGTATCTGCATGCAGCCCTTGCCACTTGTGACAGGTACCCCGGTTAGGCCACCCTTGATTCAGTGCCGCTCTGCACCACACGCACTAACCTGCGTCAGCCCTTGCTGGCCCGTCCCTCCGCTGATCTTGGGCATGGCGGTGATGATTTTGGCAGGGCTGTTCGTCCCGGATGTCATCACCTTGGTGGTGAAGATGGTGATCGGGGATTTTATCCCAGTGTTGCTCGTCACGCCTAGGTTAAAAATAAAATACGTCAAAGCGGCCCGCTCGGTATCCGGGTATTTGAACATTGCCGAAACAGGACAAGGGCCCGCGACGTCCCGACAGCGCCAAACGGCACGTCCCCTCAGCTGCCCGCAACAGGCAGAGCGGTAATCGTACACAACCAGCCCACCCTGGCAAAACTCAGAACAGTCGGTGGCGCAGTGATTAGCACTGCTGCCTAACAGCGCCAGGGACCCGGGTTCGATTCCCGGCCTCGGGTCACCGTCTGCGTGGAGTCTGCACGTCCTCCCCATGTCTGTGTGGGTTTCCTCGATGTGGAGATGCCGGCGTTGGACTGGGGTAAGCACAGTAAGAAGTCTCACAACACCAGGTTAAAGTCCAACAGGTTTATTTGGTAGCAAAAAGCTTATGGTATTTGCTACCAAATAAACCTGTTGGACTTTAGAACATAGAACATAGAAAGCCACAGCACAAACAGGCCCTTCGGCCCACAAGTTGCGCCGATCATATCCCTACCTCTAGGCCTATCTATAGCCCTCAATCCCATTAAATCCCATGTACTCATCCAGAAGTCTCTTAAAAGACCCCAACGAGTTTGCCTCCACCACCACCGATGTCAGCCGATTCCACTCACCCACCACCCTCTGAGTGAAAAACTTACCCCTGACATCTCCTCTGTACCTACCCCCCAGCACCTTAAACCTGTGTCCTCTCGTAGCAACCATTTCAGCCTTTGGAAATAGCCTCTGAGAGTCTACCCTATCCAGACCTCTCAACATCTTGTAAACCTCTATCAGGTCACCTCTCATCCTTTGTCTCTCCAGGGAGAAGAGACCAAGCTCCCTCAACCTATCCTCATAAGGCATGCCCCCCAATCCAGGCAACATCCTTGTAAATCTCCTCTGCACCCTTTCAATGGCTTCAACATCTTTCCTGTAATGAGGTGACCAGAACTGCGCGCAGTACTCCAAGTGGGGTCTAACCAGGGTCCTATAAAGCTGCAGCATTATCTCCCGACTCCTAAACTCAATCCCTCGATTAATGAAGGCTAGTACGCCGTACGCCTTCTTGACCGCATCCTCCACCTGCGAGGCCGATTTAAGAGTCCTATGGTTTCCTCCCACAGTAAGTAGTCTCACAACGCCAGGTTAAAGTCCAACGGGTTTGTTTGGCAGCATAAGCTTTCAGAGCGCTGCTCCTTCATCAGGTGAGTGAGGACTTGTATTCACAAATGGGGCACATATAGACACAAACTCCATTTACAAAATCATTCCGCCCACAGCCCAAAGATGTGCAGGTGAGGTGGATTAGCCATGTTAAATTGCCCCTTAGTGTCAGGGGACTTAGCAGGGTAAATACGCGGGATTATGTGGATAGGGCCTAGGTGCGATTGTGGTTGGTGCAGATTCAATGGGCCAGATGGCCTCCTTCTGCACTGCAGGGATTCTATGATTCGATGAATTGTATTAAGATGTCCAGGTGAGGGACATGGGCTAATCCAGTACTTTCAGCACCTGTAAATCGAGGGCTGCACACCAGAGTGCGTCACTGGGAATGAGGCGCCTCACTAGACCCAGTAACCACATTTAATTTGAAGTTTCCTTTGAAAATTCTGCTGTTTAGTTGCAGCGGCCAATCAAATAGTTGATTATTTTGTATCTGGTAGTTTGGTTTTCAAAGACTCGGGGATGACTGGGACACTGGGCAGGAAAGGAGAGCCAAGAGATGGAACAAATTCCTTCCTCAATACCGGTGCCCCACAAGGCTGTGTTCTCAGCCCCCGACTATACTCCTTATACACCTCCAACTCTATTTTCAAGTTTGCTGATGACACCACCGTAGTGGGTCGGATCTCAAACAATGGCGAGACAGAGTACAGGAATGAGATAGAGAATCTGGTGAACTGGTGCAGTGACAATAATCTTTCCCTCAATGTCAACAAAACGAAGGAGATTGTCATCGACTTCAGGAAGCATAAAGGAGAACATGCCCCTGTCTACATCAACGGGGATGAATTAGAAATGGTCGAAAACTTCAAGTTTTTAGGTGTCCAGATCACCAACAACCTGTCCTGGTCCCCCCCACGCCAACACTATAGTTAAGAAAGCCCCACCAACGCCTCTACTTTCTCAGAAGACGAAGGAAATTTGGCATGTCAGTTACGACTCTCACCAACTTTTAACAGATGCACCATAGAAAGCATTCTTTCTGGTTGTATCACAGCTTGGTCTGGGGCTCCTGCTCTGCCCAAGACCGCAAGGAACTACAAAGGGTCGTGAATGTAGCCCAATCCATCACGCAAATCAGCCTAACATCCATTGGCTCAGTCTACACTTCCCGTTGCCTCAGAAAAGCAGCCAGCATAATTAAGGACCCCACGCACCCCGGACATTCCCTCTTCCACCTTCTACCTTCGGGAAAAAGATACAAAAGTCTGAGATCACGTACCAACCGACTCAAGAACAGCTTCTTCCTTGCTGCTGTCAGACTTTTGAATGGACTTGCCCTGCATTAAGTTGATCTTTCTCTACACCCTAGCTGTGACTGTAACACTACATTCTGCACTCTCTCCTTTCCTTCTCTATGAACGGTATGCTTTGTCTGTAAAGCGCGCAAGAAACAATACTTTTCACTGCATGTTAATACACGTGACAAGAATAAATCAAATCAAAAGGTGCAGACTCAATGAGCCGAATGGCCTCCTTCTGTATAGTAGTGTTTCTATGAGATGAGACACCCCCATCGTCCCGAGCGCTCCCTCCCCATTACCTGCGGCCCCCTGCTGAGCCATGAGTGCTGACACCGGGATGGTCTTGATGATGGTGGTGGTGCCCGGCTTGTTGGTGGCGTTGGGTGACATGCTGCTGATGCCCAGGATGGTTGGCTTGGACACGGGGGCGCCGCCCGTCTGCGTGGTGGTGATGATGGTGGTGGGCTTGCCGTCGGCCGACGTGACCAGCTTGAGGATGGTGGCCCCCGGCGGGAGTGGGCCCTTGGTCTGCGATGTCCCCGGAAGCCCGCCCGAGAGGGAAACACAGGGTTAGAGCGGACCAGCAGCCGGCAAGGCAACAACCAACAATCAGGGAACAACATTATCAGCAGAAGGAAAGAGAAAGGAGGGAATGATGGCAAAGAGAGAGAGAGGGGGAGAGAGGCACTCAAGACATATTCGGGTAAGAGGTTTAACCTCTTGAGGGAGCGCCGCACTGTGGGAGGGTCAGTGCTGAGGGAGCGCCGCACTGTGGGAGGGTCAGTGCTGAGGGAGCGCCGCACTGTGGGACGGTCAGTGCTGAGGGAGCGTCGCACTGTGGGAGGGTCAGTGCTGAGGGAGCACCGCACTGTGGGAGGGTCAGTGCTGAGGGAGCGCCGCACTGTGGGAGGGTCAGTGCTGAGGGAGCGCCGCACTGTGGGAGGGTCAGTGCTGAGGGAGCGCCGCACTGTGGGACGGTCAGTGCTGAGGGAGCGCCGCACTGTGGGAGCGACAGTGCTGAGGGGGCGCCGCACTGTGGGAGGGTCAGTGCTGAGGGAGCGCCGCACTGTGGGAGCGACAGTGCTGAGGGGGCGCCGCACTGTGGGAGGGTCAGTGCTGAGGGAGCGCCGCACTGTGGGACGGTCAGTGCTGAGGGAGCGCCGCACTGTGGGACGGTCAGTGCTGAGGGAGCGTCGCACTGTGGGAGGGTCAGTGCTGAGGGAGCGCCGCACTGTGGGAGGGTCAGTGCTGAGGGAGCGCCGCACTGTGGGAGGGTCAGTGCTGAGGGAGCGCCGCACTGTGGGAGGGTCAGTGCTGAGGGAGCGCCGCACTGTGGGACGGTCAGTGCTGAGGGAGCGTCGCACTGTGGGAGGGTCAGTGTTGAGGGAGCGCCGCACTGTGGGAGGGTCAGTGCTGAGGGAGCGCCGCACTGTGGGACGGTCAGTGCTGAGGGAGCGTCGCACTGTGGGAGGGTCAGTGCTGAGGGAGCGCCGCACTGTGGGAGGGTCAGTGCAGAATGAGTGCCGCACTGTGGGAGGGTCAGTGCTCAGGGAGCGCCGTACTGTGGGAGGGTCAGTGCTGAGGGAGTGCCGCACTGTGGGAGGGTCAGTGCTGAGGGAGCGCCGCACTGCGGGAGGGGCAGTGCCGAGGGAGCACCGCACTGTGGGAGGGTCAGTGCTGAGGGAACGCCGCACTGTGGGAGGGTCAGTGCTGAGGGAGCACCGCACTGTGGGAGGGTCAGTGCTGAGGGAGCACTGCACTGTGGGAGGGTCAGTGCTGAGGGAGCACCGCACTGTGGGAGGGTCAGTGCTGAGGGAGCACCGCACTGTGGGAGGGTCAGTGCTGAGGGAGCGCCGCACTGTGGGAGGGTCAGTGCTGAGGGAGCGCCGCACTGTGGGAGGGTCAGTGCTGAGGGAGCACCGCACTGTGGGAGGGTCAGTGCTGAGGAAGCGCCGCACTGTGGGAGGGTCAGTGCTGAGGGAGCGCCGCACTGTGGGAGGGTCAGTGCTGAGGGAGCGCCGCACTGTGGGAGGGTCAGTGCTGAGGGAGCACCGCACTGTGGGAGGGTCAGTGCTGAGGGAGCGCCGCACTGCGGGAGGGTCAGTGCTGAGGGAGCGCCGCACTGCGGGAGGGTCAGTGCTGAGGGAGTGCCGCACTGTGGGAGGGTCAGTGCTGAGGGAGCGCCGCACTGTGGGAGGGTCAGTGCTGAGGGAGCGCCGCACTGCGGGAGGGGCCGTGCTGAGGGAGTGCCGCACTGCGGGAGGGTCAGTGCTGAGGGAGCGCTGCACTGTGGGAGGGTCAGTGCTGAGGGAGCGCCGCACTGTGGGAGGGTCAGTGCTGAGGGTGCTGCAGGGCATTTCCTGCATCAGGGCTCTTGTTAAAAACAGAGTCCTCAGTGGCTGCTAAACACTCGCGGACGTCCTGAGGTAATTTGTCTCTTTGCTGAATGCAACAACCTCCCCGTTCACTATAACGTACAGA
Source organism: Mustelus asterias (assembly GCF_964213995.1). Taxonomy (NCBI): domain Eukaryota; kingdom Metazoa; phylum Chordata; class Chondrichthyes; order Carcharhiniformes; family Triakidae; genus Mustelus; species Mustelus asterias. The sequence goes on from NW_027592218.1 coordinate 46,761, forward strand.
GCGCGCCTCGCGCACACACCTGGATATACTGCGTGACCGGGCTCGATGTCGCTTGTCCCGTCACCACCCCCGACTGGATGGGCTTCGTCTGAACCAGCGACACCATCTTCCCCAGGCTGGAGATCTGGGTGAAGGCAAACACACAGCGAGAGGTCAGAGTGGGGGACGACTCACCAGCCCGTCAGGCAAATACCCGAGGGGGGCCGAGGGAAGGGGAGGAGGAGGCCGAGGGTAGGGGGGGAGGAGGCCGAGGGAAGGGGAGGAGGAGGCCGAGGGTAGGGGGGAGGAGGCCGAGGAAGGGGAGGAGGAGGCCGAGGGTGGGGGGGGGGGGGGGGGGGGGGGGGGCCGAGGGTAGGGGGGGAGGAGGCCGAGGGTAGGGGGGGAGGAGGCCGAGGGTAGGGGGGGAGGCGGCCGAGGGTAGGGGGGGAGGAGGCCGAGGGTAGGGGGGAGGAGGCCGAGGGTAGGGGGGGAGGAGGCCGAGGGTAGGGGGGGAGGAGGCCGAGGGTAGGGGGGAGGAGGCCGAGGGTAGGGGGGGAGGTGGCCGAGGGTAGGGGGGGAGGAGGCCGAGGGTAGGGGGGAGGAGGCCGAGGGTAGGGGGGGAGGAGGCCGAGGGTAGGGGGGGAGGAGGCCGAGGGTAGGGGGGAGAAGGCCGAGGGTAGGGGGGAAGGAGGCCGAGGGTAGGGGGGGAGAAGGCCGAGGGTAGGGGGGAGGAGGCCGAGGGTAGGGGGGGGGGAGGAGGCCGAGGGTAGGGGGGGGAGGAGGCCGAGGGTAGGGGGGGGAGGAGGCCGAGGGTAGGGGGGGGAGGAGGCCGAGGGTAGGGGGGGAGGAGGCCGAGGGTAGGGGGGGAGGAGGCCGAGGGTAGGGGGGGAGGAGGCCGAGGGTAGGGGGGGAGGAGGCCGAGGGTAGGGGGGGAGGAGGCCGAGGGTAGGGGGGGGAGGAGGCCGAGGGTAGGGGGGGAGGAGGCCGAGGGTAGGGGGGAGGAGGCCGAGGGTGGGGGAGGGAGGGAGGGAGGGACACAATCCCCCGAGTGGTGATAGTTACCAGTGCGCTGCCGCCTGCCATGGAGAGGGGGCTCTTGACCAGCGTGATGGTCTTAGTCACCCCTCCCACCACCGTGGTGACCACCTGTGCCTGCTGTGCCACCGTCACCGTGCCGGACTTGTGAACGGTGATGATGGGTCGCATGGGCGTCCCCGGAGCGCTCGACGTCCCCACCTGAGCCGCCGCGGTCTTCAACATCCGTGTGGCTGGATTGCTCACCTGGCGGGGGAGGCAAGAGGATCAGGTAAACATCGACAGACAGAGACAGACGCTGCCGGTCCCCCCACACACACACTCGCTGCTAACTCTGCCTTTGGTGACTGTTGGCAGACTGGCGCGCTCCCTGTCCACATGCAGCAAGGTGTGCAGGAGAACCTGGCTGGGCAGCTAACACACAAATAGCATTCTCATCACACAAGCACCAGGCAATGACCATCTCCAACAAGACAGTCTCTCTCCTCGACATTCAATGGCATTCCCATCGCTGAATCCCCCCCACTATCAACATCCTGGGGGTCACCATTGAGCAGAAACTGAACTGGACCCAGCCACATAAATACTGTGGCTCCCAGAGCAGGTCAGAGGCTGGGAATCCTGCGGAGAGTAACTCACCTCCTGACTCCCCCCAAAGCCTGTCCACCATCTACAAGGCACAAGTCAGGAGTGTGATGGAATACTCTCCCACTCAGGGCTCCGACAACACTCGAGAAGAGGCAGAGGCGCAGTGGGTAATGCCACTAGAACCGGCAATCAGAGAATCCCTACAGTACAGGAGGCCTCCATTTGGCCCATCGAGGCTGCACCAGTCACAATCCCACCCAGGCCCTATTCCCACATATTTACCCTGCTCGTCCCCCGACACTAAGGGACAATTTAACACGGCCAATCCACCTAACCTGCACATCTTTGGGACTGTGGGAGGAAAACCGGAGCACCCGGAGGAAACCCACGCAGACACGGGGAGAACGTGCAAACTCCACACAGACAGTGACCCGAGCCGGGAATCGAACCCGGGTCCCTGGCGCTGTGAGGCAGCAGTGCTAACCCACTGTGCCACCCATGCCGCGCAGAGGCCCAAATCATCTGGAGCTGGTTCAAAATCCCACCCCGGCAGCTAGTGGAATTTAAATTTGATTAATAATATCTGGGATGATAAAGTGAAACCATCAACTGTCGTAAAAAAATCTTCCGGTTCACCAATGTCTCCCTTTAGAGGGAAGGAAATCTGCCATCCTTACCTCGGTCTGGCCGACACGTGACTCCAGACCCACAGCAACGTGGTCAATATTTAACTGCCCCCTCGGAGACAAGGGAGCAATTAGGAATGGGCAATCAATGCTGCCCTCGCCCAGCGATGCCCCCCACGCCCAGCGATGCCCCCCACATCCCCATGAAGGGTTAAAGATACAAACATTCACAGGACAAAGCAGGCTGATCGACACGCTGACCCCCCACCTTCGACATTCACTCCCTCCACCACCGACGCACAGCGGCAGCAGTGTGTACCGTCGACAGGATGCACTGCAGCGACTCACCAAGACTGCTTCGACAGCGCTGCTCAAACCCGCCACCTCTACCCCCTGGCAGGACAAGGGCAGCGGACGCCATGGGGAACACCCACCGCCTGTATGTGGACGGGGGGTAAATGTTTTTGTATTAAAGAGGCAGATTCGCGCCCACACACAGGCAACGGGAAGTCGCGACCTACCATGATGGGAGATGATGCCATCTTGACAGTAGCGGGCAGCGTGGAGCCGGGGGCGACGGCGACGGTCTTGATCATGGTGGACCCGGGGACGCCGAGCACGGTGGAGATGGTGGTTGGCGGGATCTTTTGGGTGGCAGCTGCAGCAGCCGCCAACGCTGCCATGCCGCTCATCTGGGTGCTGCCGCCAATCGCCTGCACCACGTCCGGGAGGAAAAGAAAATCAGTCAATACGGGAAACGCGCAGCCAGTGACCCCTCCCCACCCAAACCCCCCAACCCTTCTCACCCGGCTCCTCCAGGTCCCCACACCACCTCTGCCGAGCCCCTCCACTCCCACCCCTCACCCACCTCGTTTGACAACGGGTGTCAGCTGGAGATGAGTCCAGCGAGGGCGTTACAGGCACATCTCAGCATGGGGTCAGTGCTGAGGGAGCGCCGCACTGTGGGAGGGTCAGTGCTGAGGGAGCGCCGCACTGTGGGAGGGTCAGTGCTGAGGGAGCGCCGCACTGTGGGAGGGTCAGTGCTGAGGGAGCACCGCACTGTGGGAGGGTCAGTGCTGAGGGAGCGCCGCACTGTGGGAGGGTCAGTGCTGAGGGAGCGCCGCACTGTGGGAGGGTCAGTGCTGAGGGAGCGCCGCACTGTGGGAGGTTCAGTGCTGAGGGAGCGCCGCACTGTGGGAGGGTCAGTGCTGAGGGAGTGCCGCACTGTGGGAGGGTCAGTGCTGAGGGAGCGCCGCACTGTGGGAGGTTCAGTGCTGAGGGAGCGCCGCACCGTGGGAGGGTCAGTGCTGAGGGAGCGCCGCACTGTGGGAGGGTCAGTGCTGAGGGAGCGCCGCACTGTGGGAGGTTCAGTGCTGAGGGAGCGCCGCACTGTGGGAAGGTCATCATAGAAATCATAGAAACCCTACAGTGCAGAAAGAGGCCATTTGGCCCATCAAGTCTGCACCGACCACAATCCCAACCAGGCCCTACCCCCATACCCCTACATATTAACCCGCTAATCCCTCGAACCTACACATCTCAGTACACTAAGGGGCAATTTTAGCATGGCCAATCAACCTAACCCGCACATCAGTGCTGAGGGAGTGCCGCACTGTGGGAGGTTCAGTGCTGAGGGAGCGCCGCACTGTGGGAGGGTCAGTGCTGAGGGAGCACATCACTGTGGGAGGGTCAGTGCTGAGGGAGTGCCGCACTGTGGGAGGGTCAGTGCTGAGGCAGTGCCGCACTGTGGGAGGGTCAGTGCTGAGGGAGCGCCGCACTGTGGGAGGTTCAGTGCTGAGGGAGCGCCGCACTGTGGGAGGGTCAGTGCTGAGGGAGCGCCGCACTGTGGGAGGGTCAGTGCTGAGGGAGCGCCGCACTGTGGGAGGGTCAGTGCTGAGGGAGCGCCGCACTGTGGGAGGGTCAGTGCTGGGGGAGCGCCGCACCGTCGGAGGGTCAGGTGCAGAATTAGGCCATTCAGCCCATCGAGTCGCTCCGCCATTTGATCATGGCTGATATGCTCCTCATCCCCATTCTCCTGCCTTCTCCCCATAACCCTTCAACCCATTAATTAAAAATCTAACTCCCCCTTAAATTTACTCACTGTCCCGGGATCCACCGCTCTTTGGGGCAGCGAATTCCCTTTGGGAGAAGAAGTTTCTCCTCAACTCTGTTTTAAATTTGCTACCCGTTATCCTAAGACTATGACCTCTCGTCTGAGAATGTCCCACAAGAGGAAGCATCCGCTCCACGTCTACTTTATCCATACCTATCATCATTCTGTATACCTCAATGTAATCTCCCAAGAGAGAGAGAGAGAAGAGAAAGATCCTCTCAGCATCCACCCTGTCAAACCCCTCCCTCAGAATCTGAGATGTTTCAATAAGATCCCCTCTCATTCTTCTAAACTCCAATGGGTTCAGGCCCCGACCTGCTCAACCTTCTCCTCATCAGACAAACCCCCCCTTCACCCCAGGAATCGGCCCAGTGAACCTTCTCTGAACGGCCTCCGATGCGAGTGAGGGTAAGGAGACCAAAACTTTTTTGCAGTGCTCCAGCTGCGGAAACACCAACTCCCTGTGCAGGACAGAGTCATAGAAGAATCAAACAAGCCCACCAGTGCGGAAGGAGGCCATTCAGCCCATCAGGTGTGCACGGTGGCACAGTGGTTAGCGCTGCTGCCTCACAGCGCCAGGGACTGGGGTTCGATTCCCGGCTTGAGTCACTGTCTGTGCAGAGCCTGCACGTTCTCCCCGTGTCTGCGTGGGTCTCCTCCGGGTGCCCCTGTTTCCTCCCACAGTCTGGAAGACGTGCTGGTTAGGCGCATTGGCCATGCTAAATTCTCCCTCAGTGTTACCCGACGGCGGAATGCGGCAGAAGAAGCCTTGTAACACGAATAATTAAAAAAACTCTCCGACAGAGCAACATTCCCAGGTTCTATCCCCACTAATCCACCTAACCTATGTATCTTTGGACACTGAGCCAGTTCAGCATGGCCAATCCACCAATCTTGTACATCTTTGGCCACTAAGGGGCAATTTTCCGAGGGGAATCAGTGAGAATGCTGATCAGGCTAGCAGCACGCAAGCATCAGATGACAATCACTTACCATGCCTTGGGTGCCCTGGGCAGGCACCACCATGCGTACCCCAGTGGGCAGGGTCGTCACGGCACCCGGCACCTTCCCCTGGTTCCCTGCCTGCCGCACGGCGATGAGCGAAGTCCCAGTTGACAAGACTGTGGACGCCTGAGGAGAGGCCACCCGCAGGACTGCCGTTGTGCCTGCAAGGTAGACAGAGTCGTGGGGAGGGGAACATGAGGCTGGGGTTCACTGGGGAGTGGCGCAAGATAACTGTCCCACTACACCAGCGCACCCTCCATTACTGTCCCCTACACCAGCGCACCCTCCATTACTGTCCCCTACACCAGCGCACCCTCCATTACTGTCCCCTACACCAGCGCACCCTCCATTACTGTCCCCTACACCAGCGCACCCTCCATTACTGTCCCCTACACCAGCGCACCCTCCATTACTGTCCCCTACACCAGCGCACCCTCCATTACTGTCCCCTACACCAGCGCACCCTCCATTGCTGTCCCCTACACCAGCACACCCTCCATTACCCTCCCCCTACACCAGCACACCCTCCATTACCCTCCCCCTACACCAACGCACCCTCCATTACCCTCCCCCTACACCAGCACACCCTCCATTACTGTCCCCTACACCAGCGCACCCTCCATTACCCTCCCCCTACACCAGCACACCCTCCATTACTGTCCCCTACACCAACGCACCCTCCATTACCCTCCCCCTACACCAGCACACCCTCCATTACTGTCCCCTACACCAACGCACCCTCCATTACCCTCCCCCTACACCAGCAACCACTCCATTATCCTACCCCTACACCAACGTCCACTCCATTACCCTACGCCTACACCAGCACCACTTCTATTAGTGTCCCCCACCCCAGCGCCTCTTCCATTAATGTCCCCCTACACCAGTGCCCCTTCCATTAGTGTTCCTGTACCCCAGCGCCACGTCCATTACTGTCCCCCTACACCCCCGCCCCCTAGATTAGTGGTCCCAGACACTGCCGGGCACCCATCGAACACGTGCACTCACCTGGGCCTCGGACTCCTGTGGCGCTGCCCAGCACGGTCTGTGGCGAGGGCAGAGCGGCGGCGACAGGGGAGGAGCAGGGAACGGCCGCCCCCGGCTGCGGCAGTAGCGAGACGCCGACCTGCTGCGGCGAGGGGGCTGCCGAGGCGGGGGCCGGGCTCTTGGGCTGGCCGGCCGGCACAGAGGGCAGTGGGTGGGCAGCGGGCGAGGCGATGGGGATGTCGTACTTCTGGAGCTGCAGCAGGTAGGAGTCGGCAGTGGGCACGGCCCCCCAGCTCACCTCCAGCGAGTTGGTGTTGGCTCGGACCAGCTGCACCTTCGAAGGAGCCGGGGGTCGCTCTGAAAGAGGAAGGAGAGCCGGCGGTTAGGGAATCGAAGGAGACGGTCATCGACTTCAAGAAGCGTAAAGGAGAACATGCTCCTGTCGACATCAACGGGGACAAAGTAGAAAGGGCCGAGAGCTTCAGGTTTTTAGGTGTCCAGATCACCAACAACCTGTCCTGGTCCCTCCCATGCTGACGCTATCGTTAAGAAAGCCCCACCAATGCCTCTACTTTCTCAGAAGACTAAGGAAATTTGGCATGTCAGCTACAACTCTCACCAACTTTTACAGATGCACCATAGAAAGTATCGCTTCTCGGTCTTTTGGCTAAGATCAATGTAGTATGGTCGGCAGCCCATGGTCGGCCGCACTTGGTCGAGGTCATTGGGTTACGCTGAAGCTTCATATGTTTCATATGAAGCAATTTTTTAAAGCGGCATCTCGGCCTTTTGGCTAAGATGCAAATGAGCTCAAGTCTTGGAGGAGGAGCCTCCCCCTTCTCCAATCAGCTTGGCCCATGTAGATCAGGCCCAGGACAGGGTGATTTGGTCGCTCGCCCTGTCTTGTCAGCCTGGATCTGAAATGTCTTAACTTGTTGAGACTCTGAATTGGATTTGATTTGATTGAATTGGAAAAGTATTTTAAAAAAGCATTCTTTCTGGTTGTATCACAGCTTGGTCTGGGCTCCTGCTCTGCCCAAGACCGCAAGGAACTATAAAAGGTTGTGAATGTAGCCCAGTCCATCACGCAAACCAGCCTCCCATCCATTGGCTCCGTCTACACTTCCCGCTGCCTCGGCAAAGCAGCCGGCATAATTAAGTACCCCACGCACCCCGGACATTCTCTCTTCCACCTTCTTCCTTCGGGAAAAAGATACAAAAGTCTGAGGTCACGTACCGACCGACTCAAGAACAGCTTCTTCCCTGCTGCTGTCAGACTTTTAAATAGACTTGACTTGCATCAAGTTGATCTTTCTCTACACCCGAGCTATGACTGTAACACTACATTCTGCACACTCTCCTTTCCTTCTCTATGAACGGTATGTTGTGTCTGTATAGCACGCAATACTTTTCACTGTATCCCAATACATGTGACAATAATAAACCAAATCAAAATCGGCGACAAGGTTCACAGAGGAGGCACTTCCCTGCACTACCACCAGGAGGCCACAGTGTTTGGGGATTGTCACTGGACTAGTCACTCAGAGACCCAGGGTACAGCTCTCGGGAGCCCGGGTTCGAATCATAGAAACCCTACCGTGCAGAAAGAGGCCATTTGGCCCATCGAGTCTGCACCGACCACAATCCCACCCAGGCCCTACCCCCATATCCCTACACATTTACCCGCTAATCCCTCCAAACTACACATCTCAGGACACAAAGGCGCAATTTAGCACGGCCAATCAACCTGACCCGCACATCTTTGGAGTGTGGGAGGAAACCGGAGCACCCGGAGGAAACCCACGCAGACACGAGGAGAACGTGCAAACTCCACACAGAGAGTGACCCAGGCCAGGAATCGAACCCGGGTCCCTGGCGCTGTGAGGCAGTAGTTCTAACCACTGTGCCACCATGTCACCCCTCTTGTCTAAATTGGCTGGAGGAGTTGGGGCGGAGGGGGGGGGGGGGTTTGAGTTTCTGGTGAAAGCTCTCCCGACTCCCAAAACAGGGCTGACGAATGACCTACTGGAAGGCAGCAGCCAAGGTGCCGCCTCATAATCCAGTATGCTCCCTGGAGCCGGTGTGTTCGCACAGACGCATCTGGGGGACTGGCCGGTTGGGCGAAGCCTCCCACGGTCGAGGTTCATCCGCTTCCTCAGAGACCTACTCAGGGTCTGGAGAATGTCGCAGTCGGTATAGCGGTGAAAAGTGCGCGGGTCCCTCGCTGGAGACGGGTTCCCGCCATTGTTAAGAGCACACAAACCAGCTGAATGTCTCAGAGGAGCTGGGAGAGTCCGTGACTTTGCTGCCTTGGAAAATCAGCCAGTTTTGATGTCCCTGCTTCTGGCTGCTACTTAGAAACATAGAAAAACTACAGCACAAAACAGGCCCTTCGGCCCCACAAGTTGTGCCGAACATATCCCTACCTTTTAGACCTACCCATAACCCTCCATCCTATTAAGTCCCATGTACTCATCCAGGAGTCTCTTAAAAGACCCTATTGAGTTTGCCTCCACCACCACTGACGGCAGCCGATTCCACGCGCCCACCACCCTCTGTGTGAAAAACTTCCCCCTAACATCTCCCCTGTACCTACCCCCCAGCACCATAAACCTGTGTCCTCTCGTAGCAGACATTTCCACCCTGGGAAAAAGCCTTCTCGAGTCCACCCGATCTATGCCTCTCACCATCTTATATACCTCTATTAGGTCTCCTCTCATCCTTCGTCTCTCCAAGGAGAAAAGACCGAGCTCCCTCAGCCTATCCTCATAAGGCATGCCACTCAATCCAGGCAACATCCTTGTAAATCTTCTCTGCACCCTTTCAATCTTTTCCACATCCTTCCTGTAATGAGGTGACCAGAACTGAGCACAGTACTCCAAGTGGGGTCTGACGAGGGTCTTATATAGCTGCATCATTATCCCCGGACTCCTAAACTCAATCCCTCGATTGATAAAGGCCAGCACACCATACGCCTTCTTAACCACCTCCTCCACCTGCGGGGCCGATTTTAGAGTCCTATGGACCCGGACCCCAAGGTCCTTCCGATCCTCTACAGTACTAAGAGTCTTTCCCTTTATATTGTACTCCTTCATCCCATTTGACCTGCCAAAATGGACCACGACGCATTTATCTGGGTTGAAGTCCATCTGCCACTTCTCTGCCCAGTCTTGCATCCTATCTATGTCCCTCTGCAACTTCTGACATCCCTCCAGACTATCCACAACCCCACCAACCTTCGTGTCGTCGGCAAACTTACCAACCCATCCCACCACTTCCTCATCCAGGTCATTTATGAAAATGACAAACAGCAAGGGTCCCAGAACAGATCCCTAGGGCACACCACTGGTGACCGACCTCCATTTAGAAAAAGACCCATCTATACACACTCTCTGCCTTCTTTGGGCAAGCCAGTTCTGGATCCACATGCCCTCTCACTTTTTCTAGAAGCCTTGCATGGGGGACCTTATCGAACGCCTTGCTAAAATCCATATAAACCACATCTTCCGCTTTCCCTTCGTCAATGTATTTAGTCACATTTTTGAAGAACTCCACCAGGCTCGTAAGGCACGATCTGCCTTTGACAAAGCCATGCTGAGTATTCTTGAGCATACTAAACTTCTCTAAATGCTCATAAATCTTGTCCCTCAGGATCTTCTCCATCAGCTTACCAACCACTGAGGTTAGACTCACCGGTCGGTAATTTCCTGGGCTATCCCTATTCCCCTTCTTGAAAATAGGAACCACATCCGCAATCCTCCGGCACCTCCCCCGTCTCCATCGACGATGCAAAGATCATCGCCAGAGGCTCTGCAATCTCCTCCCTCGCCTCCCACAGTAACCTGGGGTACAGCCCATCCGGTCCCGGCGACTTATCTATCTTGATGCCATTCAAAGATTCCAGCACAACCTCTTTCTCAAAGTCCACATACTCAATCTTTTCAGTCCACCACAAGCCCGCAGTACATCCACCCAGGTCCTTCTCCTCTGTGAAAACCGAGGCAAAATACTCATTAAGCACCTCTGCCATTTCTACTGGTTCCGTACAGATTTTCCCGCCTTCACCTTTTATAGGCCCTATTCCTTCACGTCTCATCCTTTTACTCTTCACATATTTATAGAACGCCTTCGGGTTTTCCTTAATCCTACCTGCCAAGGCCTTCTCGTGACCCCTTCTGGCTCTCCTAATTTCCTTCTTTAGTCCCTTCCTACAAGCCGTATACTCATCTCGATCCCTATCTTCGCCAAGCTCTCTGAACCTTTTGTACGCTTTCCTTTTCTTCTCGACTAGGTCCCGCACAGCTTTCGTGCACCACGGTTCCTTTAACCTACCAACTCCTCCCTGTCTGCTCGGAATGTTGTCCTGTAGAACTCTAGACAGACATTCCTTGAAAAACTGCCACCTCTCTTCAGTACATTTCCCCGAGAATACCTCCTTCCAATTTACTCCTCTAATTTGCTGTCTAATGTCTTCATATTGCCCCTTACTCTATATAAACATTTTCCTAGCTTGCCCGATCTTCTCTTTTTCCAATGCAAGCATAAAGGAGATAGAGTTATGATCGCTATCCCCAAGATGCTCTCCCACTGAGAGATCTGACACCTGTCCAGGTTCATTGGTCAGTATCAGATCAAGTACAGCCTCTCCTCTTGTAGGCTTGTCCACATGCTGTGTCAGGAAACCCTCCTGAACACACCTAACGAACTCCTCCCCATCCAATCCCCTCAACATCTAATTATTGGAATCAACATAACTGGCGGAGGGTGCGGGTGAGGGAGGGGGGAGCGAGCGAGTGTGGGCTGGGGGGTGGGGAGAGAGAGCAGAGGACCGAGGCGGGGAGGGAGAGCAGAGGACCGAGGCGGGGAGGGAGAGCAGAGGACCGAGGCGGGGAGGGAGAGCAGAGGACCGAGGCGGGGAGGGAGAGCAGAGGACCGAGGCGGGGAGGGAGAGCAGAGGACCGAGGCGGGGAGGGAGAGCAGAGGACCGAGGCGGGGAGGGAGAGCAGAGGACCGAGGCGGGGAGGGAGAGCAGAGGACCGAGGCGGGGAGGGAGAGCAGAGGACCGAGGCGGGGAGGGAGAGCAGAGGACCGAGGCGGGGAGGGAGAGCAGAGGACCGAGGCGGGGAGGGAGAGCAGAGGACCGAGGCGGGGAGGGAGAGCAGAGGACCGAGGCGGGGAGGGAGAGCAGAGGACCGAGGCGGGGAGGGAGAGCAGAGGACCGAGGCGGGGAGGGAGAGCAGAGGACCGAGGCGGGGAGGGAGAGCAGAGGACCGAGGCGGGGAGGGAGAGCGAGTGGAGAGATTCCGCTCCTGCCTACCTGTCTCAAGGAACCACAGGTCCTTGCAGCACACCTGATTGTTCCAAGCTTTCCTGTATCCGTCCCTGCCGCTCCAGATGTAGAGCCGAGAGTTCACCGCCACCGAACAGTGGCCGGCCCGGGCCCGGGGCAGGTTATCCTCCTGCGCTTCCATGATGACGGGCTCCCAGGTCATCGTGTCTGTCGGGGGGAGGGAGGCGTAGGAAGATCTTCTTAATTAAAAAATTAAAATTAAAAGCAGGAGGTCGGTCGGAGAGAGAGAGACAGGATTATAGTCCTGACTGGCTGATGACCCATCCACGCCACATGGTGGCAGTAGTGTGCACAGAAAGCTCCCATGTTCCAGCCGGGGTTAACACGTTTGAGTCGGAGGCTCAGATTCACAGCGTTTCAGCCCTCAGAAATGGGGAGCTGAGGGGTGAGGAGGGTGTGGGGGGAGAAGGGGGAGGAGGAGAAGGGGGAGGAGGAGCGGGGGGAGGGGAGGGCGCAGGTGGGGGGGTGTGGGAGAGAGCGGGGAGGGGACAAAGCTGGGGGGGCGGGGGAGGAGGGGGGGGAAGAGCGCGGGGGAGGAGGGGGGGAAGAGCGCGGGGGAGGAGGGGGGGGAAGAGCGCGGGGGAGGAGGGGGGGAAGAGCGCGGGGGAGGAGGGGGGGGAAGAGCGCGGGGGAGGAGGGGGGGAAGAGCACCGGGGAGGAGGGGGGGGAAGAGCGCGGGGGAGGAGGGGGGGGGAAGAGCGCGGGGGAGGAGGGGGGAAGAGCGCGGGGGAGGAGGGGGGGGAAGAGCGCGGGGGAGGAGGGGGGGGAAGAGCGCGGGGGGAGGAGGGGGGGGAAGAGCGCGGGGGAGGAGGGGGGGGAAGAGCGCGGGGGAGGAGGGGGGGGGAAGAGCGCGGGGGAGGAGGGGGGAAGAGCGCGGGGGAGGAGGGGGGGAAGAGCGCGGGGGAGGAGGGGGGTGAAGAGCGCGGGGGAGGAGGGGGGAAGAGCGCGGGGGAGGAGGGGGGAAGAGCGCGGGGGAGGAGGGGGGAAGAGCGCGGGGGGAGGAGGGGGGAAGAGCGCGGGGGAGGAGGGGGGAAGAGCGCGGGGGAGGAGGGGGGAAGAGCGCGGGGGAGGAGGGGGGAAGAGCGCGGGGGAGGAGGGGGGAAGAGCGCGGGGGAGGAGGGGGGAAGAGCGCGGGGGAGGAGGGGGGAAGAGCGCGGGGGAGGAGGGGGGAAGAGCGCGGGGGAGGAGGGGGGAAGAGCGCGGGGGAGGAGGGGGGAAGAGCGCGGGGGAGGAGGGGGGAAGAGCGCGGGGGAGGAGGGGGGAAGAGCGCGGGGGAGGAGGGGGGAAGAGCGCGGGGGAGGAGGGGGGAAGAGCGCGGGGGAGGAGGGGGAAGAGCGCGGGGGAGGAGGGGGGAAGAGCGCGGGGAGGAGGGGGGAAGAGCGCGGGGGAGGAGGGGGGAAGAGCGCGGGGGAGGAGGGGGGAAGAGCGCGGGGGAGGAGGGGGGAAGAGCGCGGGGGAGGAGGGGGGGAAGAGCGCGGGGGAGGAGGGGGGAAGAGCGCGGGGGAGGAGGGGGGAAGAGCGCGGGGGAGGAGGGGGGAAGAGCGCGGGGGAGGAGGGGGGAAGAGCGCGGGGGAGGAGGGGGGAAGAGCGCGGGGGAGGAGGGGGGAAGAGCGCGGGGGAGGAGGGGGGAAGAGCGCGGGGGAGGAGGGGGGGGAGGGGGAAGAGCGTGGGGGTGGGAGGGGGGAGAGCGCGGGGGGGAGAGCAGCGGGGAGAACGTGAGGGGGAGGGGGGAGAGCGCGGGGGGGAGAGAGTCGATGAGCGAGAGAGAGAGCAGAGTG
>NW_027592219.1:0-60214 GCF_964213995.1 Mustelus asterias
GGGGAAGCCATTGTCCAACAGTGGGGAGCACATTAGGCAGCTGCCCTTAGTATCAGGAGCAGCGGGGTACAAATGAACCAGCAGCGGGGAAAACAACCTCGTGGGAACTCATTAACCAGTTTCGTGGGAACTCATTAACCAGTTTCGGGAAAACGTCCACCAAAGGCGGGGAAAGCATCAACCAACGGCGGGGAAGCCATTGTCCAACAGTGGGGAGCACATTAGGCAGCTGCCCTTAGTATCAGGAGCAGCGGGGATCAGATTAAGCAACAGCCGGGAAAAGAACAGCCAACCGCGGGGGAACTCATTAACCAGTTTCGTGGGAACTCATTAACCAGTTTCGTGGGAACTCATTAACCAGTTTCGGGATAACGTCCACCAAAGGCGGGGAAAACATGCACCAACGGCGGGGAAGCCATTGTCCAACAGGGGGGAGCACATTAAGCAGCTGCCCTTAGTATCAGGAGCGGCGGGGATCAGATTAAGCAACAGCCGGGAAAAGATCAACCAACCGCGGGGGAACTCATTAACCAGTTTCGTGGGAACTCATTAACCAGTTTCGTGGGAACTCATTAACCAGTTTCGGGAAAACTTCAACCAGAGGCGGGGAAAGCATCAACCAACGGCGGGGAAGCCTTTGTCCAACAGGGGGGAGCACATTAAGCAGCTGCCCTTAGTATCAGGAGCATCGGTGCACAAATGAACCAGCAGCGGGGAAAACAGCTTCGTGGGAACTCATTAACCAGTTTCGTGGGAACTCATTAACCAGTTTCGGGAAAACATCAACCAGAGGCGGGGAAAACATGCACCAACGGCGGGGAAGCCATTGTCCAACAGGGGGGAGTACATTAAGCAGCTGCCCTTAGTATCAGGAGCAGCGGGGTACAAATGAACCAGCAGCGGGGAAAACAGCTTCGTGGGAACTCATTAACCAGTTTCGTGGGAACTCATTAACCAGTTTCGGGGGAACTCATTAACCAGTTTCGGGAAAACTTCCACCAAAGGCGGGGAAAACATGCACCAACGGCGGGGAAGCCATTGTCCAACAGGGGGGAGCACATTAAGCAGCTGCCCTTAGTATCAGGAGCAGCGGGGTACAAATGAACCAGCAGCGGGGAAAACAGCTTCGTGGGAACTCATTAACCAGTTTCGTGGGAACTCATTAACCAGTTTCGGGGGAACTCATTAACCACTTTCGGGAAAACTTCCACCAAAGGCGGGGAAAACATGCACCAACGGCGGGGAAGCCATTGTCCAACAGGGGGGAGCACATTAAGCAGCTGCCCTTAGTATCAGGAGCAGCGGGGTACAAATGAACCAGCAGCGGGGAAAACAACTTCGTGGGAACTCATTAACCAGTTTCGTGGGAACTCATTAACCAGTTTCGGGAAAACGTCCACCAAAGGCGGGGAAAGCATGAACCAACGGCGGGGAAGCCATTGTCCAACAGGGGGGAGCACATTAAGCAGCTGCCCTTAGTATCAGGAGCAGCGGGGATCAGATTAAGCAACAGCCGGGAAAAGATCAGCCAACCGCGGGGGAACTCATTAACCAGTTTCGGGGGAACTCATTAACCAGTTTCGGGAAAACATGAACCAAAGGCGGGGAAAACATCAAACAACGGCGGGGAAGCCATTGTCCAACAGGGGGGAGCACATTAAGCAGCTGCCCTTAGTAGCAGGAGCAGCGGGGTACAAATGAACCAGCAGCGGGGAAAACAACTTCGTGGGAACTCATTAACCAGTTTCGTGGGAACTCATTAACCAGTTTCGGGAAAACATGAACCAAAGGCGGGGAAAGCATCAACCAACGGCGGCGAAGCCATTGTCCAACAGTGGGGAGCACATTAAGCAGCTGCCCTTAGTATCAGGAGCAGCGGGGATCAGATTAAGCAACAGCCGGGAAAAGATCAGCCAACCGCGGGGGAACTCATTAACCAGTTTCGTGGGAACTCATTAACCAGTTTCGTGGGAACTCATTAACCAGTTTCGGGAAAACGTCCACCAAAGGCGGGGAAAGCATCAACCAACGGCGGGGAAGCCATTGTCCAACAGACGGGAGCACATTAAGCAGCTGCCCTTAGTATCAGGAGCAGCGGGGATCAGAGTAAGCAACAGCCGGGAAAAGATCAGCCAACCGCGGGGGAACTCATTAACCAGTTTCGTGGGAACTCATTAACCAGTTTCGGGAAAACGTCCACCAATGGCGGGGAAAACATCAACCAGCGGCGGGGAAGCCATTGTCCAACAGGGGGGAGCACATTAAGCAGCTGCCCTTAGTATCAGGAGCAGCGGGGTACAAATGAACCAGCAGCGGGGAAAACAACTCCGTGGGAACTCATTAACCAGTTTCGTGGGAACTCATTAACCAGTTTCGGGAAAACGTCCACCAAAGGCGGGGAAAGCATCAGCCAACGGCGGGGAAGCCATTGTCCAACAGTGGGGAGCACATTAAGCAGCTGCCCTTAGTATCAGGAGCAGCGGGGATCAGATTAAGCAACAGCCGGGAAAAGATCAGCCAACCGCGGGGGAACTCATTAACCAGTTTCGTGGGAACTCATTAACCAGTTTCGGGAAACCTTCCACCAAAGGCGGGGAAAACATGCACCAACGGCGGGGAAGCCATTGTCCAACAGGGGGGAGTACATTAAGCAGCTGCCCTTAGTATCAGGAGCAGCGGGGTACAAATGAACCAGCAGCGGGGAAAACAACTCCGTGGGAACTCATTAACCAGTTTCGTGGGAACTCATTAACCAGTTTCGGGAAACCTTCCACCAAAGGCGGGGAAAACATGCACCAACGGCGGGGAAGCCATTGTCCAACAGGGGGGAGCACATTAAGCAGCTGCCCTTAGTATCAGGAGCAGCGGGGTACAAATGAACAAGCAGCGGGGACAACAACTCCGTGGGAACTCATTAACCAGTTTCGTGGGAACTCATTAACCAGTTTCGGGAAACCTTCCACCAAAGGCGGGGAAAACATGCACCAACGGCGGGGAAGCCATTGTCCAACAGGGGGGAGCACATTAAGCAGCTGCCCTTAGTATCAGGAGCAGCGGGGATCAGATTTAGCAGCAGCCGGGAAAAGATCAGGAAACCGCGGGGGAACTCATTAACCAGTTTCGTGGGAACTCATTAACCAGTTTCGTGGGAACTCATTAACCAGTTTCGGGAAAACGTCCAGCAAAGGCGGGGAAAACATGAACCAGCGGCGGGGAAGGCATTGTCCAACAGGGGGGAGCACATTAAGCAGCTGCCCTCAGTCTCAGGAGCAGCGGGGATCAGATTAAGCAACAGCCGGGAAAAGATCAACCAACCGCGGGGGAACTCATTAACCAGTTTCGTGGGAACTCATTAACCAGTTTCGGGGGAACTCATTAACCAGTTTCGGGAAAACCTCCACCAAAGGCGGGGAAAGCATGAACCAACGGCGGGGAAGCCATTGTCCAACCGGGGGGAGCACATTAAGCAGCTGCCCTTAGTATCAGGAGCAGCGGGGATCAGATTAAGCAACAGCCGGGAAAAGATCAGCCAACCGCGGGGGAACTCATTAACCAGTTTCGGGGGAACTCATTAACCAGTTTCGGGAAAACATGAACCAAAGGCGGGGAAAACATCAAACAACGGCGGGGAAGCCATTGTCCAACAGGGGGGAGCACATTAAGCAGCTGCCCTTAGTAGCAGGAGCAGCGGGGTACAAATGAACCAGCAGCGGGGAAAACAACTTCGTGGGAACTCATTAACCAGTTTCGTGGGAACTCATTAACCAGTTTCGGGAAAACATGAACCAAAGGCGGGGAAAGCATCAACCAACGGCGGCGAAGCCATTGTCCAACAGTGGGGAGCACATTAAGCAGCTGCCCTTAGTATCAGGAGCAGCGGGGATCAGATTAAGCAACAGCCGGGAAAAGATCAGCCAACCGCGGGGGAACTCATTAACCAGTTTCGTGGGAACTCATTAACCAGTTTCGTGGGAACTCATTAACCAGTTTCGGGAAAACGTCCACCAAAGGCGGGGAAAGCATCAACCAACGGCGGGGAAGCCATTGTCCAACCGGGGGGAGCACATTAAGCAGCTGCCCTTAGTATCAGGAGCAGCGGGGATCAGATTAAGCAACAGCCGGGAAAAGATCAGCCAACCGCGGGGGAACTCATTAACCAGTTTCCTGGGAACTCATTAACCAGTTTCGTGGGAACTCATTAACCAGTTTCGGGAAAACGTCCACCAAAGGCGGGGAAAACATCAACCAACGGCGGGGAAGCCATTGTCCAACAGACGGGAGCACATTAAGCAGCTGCCCTTAGTATCAGGAGCAGCGGGGATCAGATGAAGCAACAGCCGTGAAAAGAACAGCGAACCGCGGGGGAACTCATTAACCAGTTTCGTGGGAACTCATTAACCAGTTTCGGGAAAACTTCCACCAAAGGCGGGGAAAACATGCACCAACGGCGGGGAAGCCTTTGTCCAACAGGGGGGAGCACATTAAGCAGCTGCCCTTAGTATCAGGAGCAGCGGGGTACAAATGAACCAGCAGCGGGGAAAACAGCTTCGTGGGAACTCATTAACCAGTTTCGGGGGAACTCATTAACCAGTTTCGGGAAAACGTCCACCAAAGGCGGGGAAAACATCAACCAACGGCGGGGAAGCCATTGTCCAACAGGGGGGAGCACATTAAGCAGCTGCCCTTAGTATCAGGAGCAGCGGGGATCAGATTAAGCAACAGCCGGGAAAAGAACAGCCAACCGCGGGGGAACTCATTAACCAGTTTCGTGGGAACTCATTAACCAGTTTCGTGGGAACTCATTAACCAGTTTCGGGAAAACGTCCACCAAAGGCGGGGAAAACATGAACCAACGGCGGGGAGGCCATTGTCCAACAGGGGGGAGCACATTAAGCAGCTGCCCTTAGTATCAGGAGCAGCGGGGATCAGATTAAGCAACAGCCGGGAAAAGATCAGCCAACCGCGGGGGAACTCATTAACCAGTTTCCTGGGAACTCATTAACCAGTTTCGGGAAAACTTCCACCAAAGGCGGGGAAAACATGCACCAACGGCGGGGAAGCCATTGTCCAACAGGGGGGAGCACATTAAGCAGCTGCCCTTAGTATCAGGAGCAGCGGGGTACAAATGAACCAGCAGCGGGGAAAACAGCTTCGTGGGAACTCATTAACCAGTTTCGTGGGAACTCATTAACCAGTTTCGGGGGAACTCATTAACCAGTTTCGGGAAAACTTCCACCAAAGGCGGGGAAAACATGCACCAACGGCGGGGAAGCCATTGTCCAACAGGGGGGAGCACATTAAGCAGCTGCCCTTAGTATCAGGAGCAGCGGGGTACAAATGAACCAGCAGCGGGGAAAACAGCTTCGTGGGAACTCATTAACCAGTTTCGTGGGAACTCATTAACCAGTTTCGGGGGAACTCATTAACCACTTTCGGGAAAACTTCCACCAAAGGCGGGGAAAACATGCACCAACGGCGGGGAAGCCATTGTCCAACAGGGGGGAGCACATTAAGCAGCTGCCCTTAGTATCAGGAGCAGCGGGGTACAAATGAACCAGCAGCGGGGAAAACAACTTCGTGGGAACTCATTAACCAGTTTCGTGGGAACTCATTAACCAGTTTCGGGAAAACGTCCACCAAAGGCGGGGAAAGCATGAACCAACGGCGGGGAAGCCATTGTCCAACAGGGGGGAGCACATTAAGCAGCTGCCCTTAGTATCAGGAGCAGCGGGGATCAGATTAAGCAACAGCCGGGAAAAGAACAGCCAACCGCGGGGGAACTCATTAACCAGTTTCGTGGGAACTCATTAACCAGTTTCGTGGGAACTCATTAACCAGTTTCGGGAAAACGTCCACCAAAGGCGGGGAAAACATGAACCAACGGCGGGGAGGCCATTGTCCAACAGGGGGGAGCACATTAAGCAGCTGCCCTTAGTATCAGGAGCAGCGGGGATCAGATTAAGCAACAGGAGGGAAAAGATCAGCCAACCGCGGGGGAACTCATTAACCAGTTTCGTGGGAACTCATTAACCAGTTTCGGGAAAACTTCCACCAAAGGCGGGGAAAGCATCAACCAACGGCGGGGAAGCCTTTGTCCAACAGTGGGGAGCACATTAAGCAGCTGCCCTTAGTCTCACGAGCAGCGGGGTACAAATGAACCAGCAGCGGGGAAAACAACCTCGTGGGAACTCATTAACCAGTTTCGTGGGAACTCATTAACCAGTTTCGGGAAAACGTCCACCAAAGGCGGGGAAAACATGAACCAACGGCGGGGAGGCCATTGTCCAACAGGGGGGAGCACATTAAGCAGCTGCCCTTAGTATCAGGAGCAGCGGGGATCAGATTAAGCAACAGGAGGGAAAAGATCAGCCAACCGCGGGGGAACTCATTAACCAGTTTCGTGGGAACTCATTAACCAGTTTCGTGGGAACTCATTAACCAGTTTCGGGAAAACGTCCACCAAAGGCGGGGAAAACATGAACCAACGGCGGGGAGGCCATTGTCCAACAGGGGGGAGCACATTAAGCAGCTGCCCTTAGTATCAGGAGCAGCGGGGATCAGATTAAGCAACAGGAGGGAAAAGATCAGCCAACCGCGGGGGAACTCATTAACCAGTTTCGTGGGAACTCATTAACCAGTTTCGGGAAAACTTCCACCAAAGGCGGGGAAAGCATCAACCAACGGCGGGGAAGCCTTTGTCCAACAGTGGGGAGCACATTAAGCAGCTGCCCTTAGTCTCACGAGCAGCGGGGTACAAATGAACCAGCAGCGGGGAAAACAACCTCGTGGGAACTCATTAACCAGTTTCGTGGGAACTCATTAACCAGTTTCGGGGGAACTCATTAACCACTTTCGGGAAAACTTCCACCAAAGGCGGGGAAAACATGCACCAACGGCGGGGAAGCCATTGTCCAACAGGGGGGAGCACATTAAGCAGCTGCCCTTAGTATCAGGAGCAGCGGGGTACAAATGAACCAGCAGCGGGGAAAACAACTTCGTGGGAACTCATTAACCAGTTTCGTGGGAACTCATTAACCAGTTTCGGGAAAACGTCCACCAAAGGCGGGGAAAGCATGAACCAACGGCGGGGAAGCCATTGTCCAACAGGGGGGAGCACATTAAGCAGCTGCCCTTAGTATCAGGAGCAGCGGGGATCAGATTAAGCAACAGCCGGGAAAAGAACAGCCAACCGCGGGGGAACTCATTAACCAGTTTCGTGGGAACTCATTAACCAGTTTCGTGGGAACTCATTAACCAGTTTCGGGAAAACGTCCACCAAAGGCGGGGAAAACATGAACCAACGGCGGGGAGGCCATTGTCCAACAGGGGGGAGCACATTAAGCAGCTGCCCTTAGTATCAGGAGCAGCGGGGATCAGATTAAGCAACAGGAGGGAAAAGATCAGCCAACCGCGGGGGAACTCATTAACCAGTTTCGTGGGAACTCATTAACCAGTTTCGGGAAAACTTCCACCAAAGGCGGGGAAAGCATCAACCAACGGCGGGGAAGCCTTTGTCCAACAGTGGGGAGCACATTAAGCAGCTGCCCTTAGTCTCACGAGCAGCGGGGTACAAATGAACCAGCAGCGGGGAAAACAACCTCGTGGGAACTCATTAACCAGTTTCGTGGGAACTCATTAACCAGTTTCGGGAAAACGTCCACCAAAGGCGGGGAAAACATGCACCAACGGCGGGGAAGCCATTGTCCAACAGTGGGGAGCACATTAGGCAGCTGCCCTTAGTATCAGGAGCAGCGGGGTACAAATGAACCAGCAGCGGGGAAAACAACCTCGTGGGAACTCATTAACCAGTTTCGTGGGAACTCATTAACCAGTTTCGGGAAAACGTCCACCAAAGGCGGGGAAAGCATCAACCAACGGCGGGGAAGCCATTGTCCAACAGTGGGGAGCACATTAGGCAGCTGCCCTTAGTATCAGGAGCAGCGGGGATCAGATTAAGCAACAGCCGGGAAAAGAACAGCCAACCGCGGGGGAACTCATTAACCAGTTTCGTGGGAACTCATTAACCAGTTTCGTGGGAACTCATTAACCAGTTTCGGGATAACGTCCACCAAAGGCGGGGAAAACATGCACCAACGGCGGGGAAGCCATTGTCCAACAGGGGGGAGCACATTAAGCAGCTGCCCTTAGTATCAGGAGCGGCGGGGATCAGATTAAGCAACAGCCGGGAAAAGATCAACCAACCGCGGGGGAACTCATTAACCAGTTTCGTGGGAACTCATTAACCAGTTTCGTGGGAACTCATTAACCAGTTTCGGGAAAACTTCAACCAGAGGCGGGGAAAGCATCAACCAACGGCGGGGAAGCCTTTGTCCAACAGGGGGGAGCACATTAAGCAGCTGCCCTTAGTATCAGGAGCATCGGTGCACAAATGAACCAGCAGCGGGGAAAACAGCTTCGTGGGAACTCATTAACCAGTTTCGTGGGAACTCATTAACCAGTTTCGGGAAAACATCAACCAGAGGCGGGGAAAACATGCACCAACGGCGGGGAAGCCATTGTCCAACAGGGGGGAGTACATTAAGCAGCTGCCCTTAGTATCAGGAGCAGCGGGGTACAAATGAACCAGCAGCGGGGAAAACAGCTTCGTGGGAACTCATTAACCAGTTTCGTGGGAACTCATTAACCAGTTTCGGGGGAACTCATTAACCAGTTTCGGGAAAACTTCCACCAAAGGCGGGGAAAACATGCACCAACGGCGGGGAAGCCATTGTCCAACAGGGGGGAGCACATTAAGCAGCTGCCCTTAGTATCAGGAGCAGCGGGGTACAAATGAACCAGCAGCGGGGAAAACAGCTTCGTGGGAACTCATTAACCAGTTTCGTGGGAACTCATTAACCAGTTTCGGGGGAACTCATTAACCACTTTCGGGAAAACTTCCACCAAAGGCGGGGAAAACATGCACCAACGGCGGGGAAGCCATTGTCCAACAGGGGGGAGCACATTAAGCAGCTGCCCTTAGTATCAGGAGCAGCGGGGTACAAATGAACCAGCAGCGGGGAAAACAACTTCGTGGGAACTCATTAACCAGTTTCGTGGGAACTCATTAACCAGTTTCGGGAAAACGTCCACCAAAGGCGGGGAAAGCATGAACCAACGGCGGGGAAGCCATTGTCCAACAGGGGGGAGCACATTAAGCAGCTGCCCTTAGTATCAGGAGCAGCGGGGATCAGATTAAGCAACAGCCGGGAAAAGATCAGCCAACCGCGGGGGAACTCATTAACCAGTTTCGTGGGAACTCATTAACCAGTTTCGTGGGAACTCATTAACCAGTTTCGGGAAAACGTCCACCAAAGGCGGGGAAAGCATCAACCAACGGCGGGGAAGCCATTGTCCAACAGACGGGAGCACATTAAGCAGCTGCCCTTAGTATCAGGAGCAGCGGGGATCAGAGTAAGCAACAGCCGGGAAAAGATCAGCCAACCGCGGGGGAACTCATTAACCAGTTTCGTGGGAACTCATTAACCAGTTTCGGGAAAACGTCCACCAATGGCGGGGAAAACATCAACCAGCGGCGGGGAAGCCATTGTCCAACAGGGGGGAGCACATTAAGCAGCTGCCCTTAGTATCAGGAGCAGCGGGGTACAAATGAACCAGCAGCGGGGAAAACAACTCCGTGGGAACTCATTAACCAGTTTCGTGGGAACTCATTAACCAGTTTCGGGAAAACGTCCACCAAAGGCGGGGAAAGCATCAGCCAACGGCGGGGAAGCCATTGTCCAACAGTGGGGAGCACATTAAGCAGCTGCCCTTAGTATCAGGAGCAGCGGGGATCAGATTAAGCAACAGCCGGGAAAAGATCAGCCAACCGCGGGGGAACTCATTAACCAGTTTCGTGGGAACTCATTAACCAGTTTCGGGAAACCTTCCACCAAAGGCGGGGAAAACATGCACCAACGGCGGGGAAGCCATTGTCCAACAGGGGGGAGTACATTAAGCAGCTGCCCTTAGTATCAGGAGCAGCGGGGTACAAATGAACCAGCAGCGGGGAAAACAACTCCGTGGGAACTCATTAACCAGTTTCGTGGGAACTCATTAACCAGTTTCGGGAAACCTTCCACCAAAGGCGGGGAAAACATGCACCAACGGCGGGGAAGCCATTGTCCAACAGGGGGGAGCACATTAAGCAGCTGCCCTTAGTATCAGGAGCAGCGGGGTACAAATGAACAAGCAGCGGGGACAACAACTCCGTGGGAACTCATTAACCAGTTTCGTGGGAACTCATTAACCAGTTTCGGGAAACCTTCCACCAAAGGCGGGGAAAACATGCACCAACGGCGGGGAAGCCATTGTCCAACAGGGGGGAGCACATTAAGCAGCTGCCCTTAGTATCAGGAGCAGCGGGGATCAGATTTAGCAGCAGCCGGGAAAAGATCAGGAAACCGCGGGGGAACTCATTAACCAGTTTCGTGGGAACTCATTAACCAGTTTCGTGGGAACTCATTAACCAGTTTCGGGAAAACGTCCAGCAAAGGCGGGGAAAACATGAACCAGCGGCGGGGAAGGCATTGTCCAACAGGGGGGAGCACATTAAGCAGCTGCCCTCAGTCTCAGGAGCAGCGGGGATCAGATTAAGCAACAGCCGGGAAAAGATCAACCAACCGCGGGGGAACTCATTAACCAGTTTCGTGGGAACTCATTAACCAGTTTCGGGGGAACTCATTAACCAGTTTCGGGAAAACCTCCACCAAAGGCGGGGAAAGCATGAACCAACGGCGGGGAAGCCATTGTCCAACCGGGGGGAGCACATTAAGCAGCTGCCCTTAGTATCAGGAGCAGCGGGGATCAGATTAAGCAACAGCCGGGAAAAGATCAGCCAACCGCGGGGGAACTCATTAACCAGTTTCGGGGGAACTCATTAACCAGTTTCGGGAAAACATGAACCAAAGGCGGGGAAAACATCAAACAACGGCGGGGAAGCCATTGTCCAACAGGGGGGAGCACATTAAGCAGCTGCCCTTAGTAGCAGGAGCAGCGGGGTACAAATGAACCAGCAGCGGGGAAAACAACTTCGTGGGAACTCATTAACCAGTTTCGTGGGAACTCATTAACCAGTTTCGGGAAAACATGAACCAAAGGCGGGGAAAGCATCAACCAACGGCGGCGAAGCCATTGTCCAACAGTGGGGAGCACATTAAGCAGCTGCCCTTAGTATCAGGAGCAGCGGGGATCAGATTAAGCAACAGCCGGGAAAAGATCAGCCAACCGCGGGGGAACTCATTAACCAGTTTCGTGGGAACTCATTAACCAGTTTCGTGGGAACTCATTAACCAGTTTCGGGAAAACGTCCACCAAAGGCGGGGAAAGCATCAACCAACGGCGGGGAAGCCATTGTCCAACCGGGGGGAGCACATTAAGCAGCTGCCCTTAGTATCAGGAGCAGCGGGGATCAGATTAAGCAACAGCCGGGAAAAGATCAGCCAACCGCGGGGGAACTCATTAACCAGTTTCCTGGGAACTCATTAACCAGTTTCGTGGGAACTCATTAACCAGTTTCGGGAAAACGTCCACCAAAGGCGGGGAAAACATCAACCAACGGCGGGGAAGCCATTGTCCAACAGACGGGAGCACATTAAGCAGCTGCCCTTAGTATCAGGAGCAGCGGGGATCAGATGAAGCAACAGCCGTGAAAAGAACAGCGAACCGCGGGGGAACTCATTAACCAGTTTCGTGGGAACTCATTAACCAGTTTCGGGAAAACTTCCACCAAAGGCGGGGAAAACATGCACCAACGGCGGGGAAGCCTTTGTCCAACAGGGGGGAGCACATTAAGCAGCTGCCCTTAGTATCAGGAGCAGCGGGGTACAAATGAACCAGCAGCGGGGAAAACAGCTTCGTGGGAACTCATTAACCAGTTTCGGGGGAACTCATTAACCAGTTTCGGGAAAACGTCCACCAAAGGCGGGGAAAACATCAACCAACGGCGGGGAAGCCATTGTCCAACAGGGGGGAGCACATTAAGCAGCTGCCCTTAGTATCAGGAGCAGCGGGGATCAGATTAAGCAACAGCCGGGAAAAGAACAGCCAACCGCGGGGGAACTCATTAACCAGTTTCGTGGGAACTCATTAACCAGTTTCGTGGGAACTCATTAACCAGTTTCGGGAAAACGTCCACCAAAGGCGGGGAAAACATGAACCAACGGCGGGGAGGCCATTGTCCAACAGGGGGGAGCACATTAAGCAGCTGCCCTTAGTATCAGGAGCAGCGGGGATCAGATTAAGCAACAGCCGGGAAAAGATCAGCCAACCGCGGGGGAACTCATTAACCAGTTTCGTGGGAACTCATTAACCAGTTTCGGGAAAACTTCCACCAAAGGCGGGGAAAACATGCACCAACGGCGGGGAAGCCATTGTCCAACAGGGGGGAGCACATTAAGCAGCTGCCCTTAGTATCAGGAGCAGCGGGGTACAAATGAACCAGCAGCGGGGAAAACAACTTCGTGGGAACTCATTAACCAGTTTCGTGGGAACTCATTAACCAGTTTCGTGGGAACTCATTAACCAGTTTCGGGAAAACATCAACCAAAGGCGGGGAAAACATCAAACAACGGCGGGGATGCCATTGTCCAACAGGGGGGAGCACATTAAGCAGCTGCCCTTAGTATCAGGAGCAGCGGGGATCAGATTAAGCAACAGCCGGGAAAAGATCAGGAAACCGCGGGGGAACTCATTAACCAGTTTCCTGGGAACTCATTAACCAGTTTCGTGGGAACTCATTAACCAGTTTCGGGAAAACTTCCACCAAAGGCGGGGAAAGCATCAACCAACGGCGGGGAAGCCTTTGTCCAACAGTGGGGAGCACATCAAGCAGCTGCCCTTAGTCTCAGGAGCAGCGGGGAACAGATTAAGCAACAGCCGGGAAAAGATCAGCCAACCGCGGGGGAACTCATTAACCAGTTTCGGGGGAACTCATTAACCAGTTTCGGGAAAACATGAACCAAAGGCGGGGAAAACATCAAACAACGGCGGGGAAGCCATTGTCCAACAGGGGGGAGCACATTAAGCAGCTGCCCTTAGTAGCAGGAGCAGCGGGGTACAAATGAACCAGCAGCGGGGAAAACAACTTCGTGGGAACTCATTAACCAGTTTCGGGGGAACTCATTAACCAGTTTCGGGAAAACGTCCACCAAAGGCGGGGAAAACATCAACCAACGGCGGGGAAGCCATTGTCCAACAGGGGGGAGCACATTAAGCAGCTGCCCTTAGTATCAGGAGCAGCGGGGATCAGATTAAGCAACAGCCGGGAAAAGATCAACCAACCGCGGGGGAACTCATTAACCAGTTCCGTGGGAACTCATTAACCAGTTTCGTGGGAACTCATTAACCAGTTTCGGGAAAACGTCCACCAAAGGCGGGGAAAACATCAACCAACGGCGGGGAAGCCATTGTCCAACAGTGGGGAGCACATTAAGCAGCTGCCCTTAGTGTCAGGAGCAGCGGGGATCAGATTAAGCAACAGCCTGGAAAGGATCAGGAAACCGCGGGGGAACTCATTAACCAGTTTCGTGGGAACTCATTAACCAGTTTCGGGAAAAACTCCACCAAAGGCGGGGAAAGCATGAACCAACGGCCGGGAAGCCCTTGTCCAACAGTGGGGAGCACATTAAGTAGCTGCCCTTAGTATCAGGAGCAGCGGGGATCAGATTAAGTAACAGCCGGGAAAAGATCAGCCAACCGCGGGGGAACTCATTAACCAGTTTCGTGGGAACTCATTAACCAGTTTCGGGAATACTTCCACCAAAGGCGGGGAAAACATGAACCAACGGCGGGGAAGCCATTGTCCAACAGTGGGGAGCACATTAAGCAGCTGCCCTTAGTATCAGGAGCAGCGGGGTACAAATGAACCAGCAGCGGGGAAAACAGCTTCGTGGGAACTCATTAACCAGTTTCGTGGGAACTCATTAACCAGTTTCGTGGGAACTCATTAACCAGTTTCGGGAAAACATCCACCAAAGGCGGGGAAAGCATCAACCAACGGCGGGGAAGCCATTGTCCAGCAGTGGGGAGCACATTAAGCAGCTGCCCTTAGTATCAGGAGCAGCGGGGTACAAATGAACAAGCAGCGGGGAAAACAACTCCGTGGGAACTCATTAACCAGTTTCCTGGGAACTCATTAACCAGTTTCGGGAAACCTTCCACCAAAGGCGGGGAAAACATGCACCAACGGCGGGGAAGCCATTGTCCAACAGGGGGGAGTACATTAAGCAGCTGCCCTTAGTATCAGGAGCAGCGGGGATCAGATTAAGGAACAGCCGGGAAAAGATCAGCCAACCGCGGGGGAACTCATTAACCAGTTTCGTGGGAACTCATTAACCAGTTTCGGGAAACCTTCCACCAAAGGCGGGGAAAACATGCACCAACGGCGGGGAAGCCATTGTCCAACAGGGGGGAGTACATTAAGCAGCTGCCCTTAGTATCAGGAGCAGCGGGGTACAAATGAACCAGCAGCGGGGAAAACAACTCCGTGGGAACTCATTAACCAGTTTCGTGGGAACTCATTAACCAGTTTCGGGAAACCTTCCACCAAAGGCGGGGAAAACATGCACCAACGGCGGGGAAGCCATTGTCCAACAGGGGGGAGCACATTAAGCAGCTGCCCTTAGTATCAGGAGCAGCGGGGTACAAATGAACAAGCAGCGGGGACAACAACTCCGTGGGAACTCATTAACCAGTTTCGTGGGAACTCATTAACCAGTTTCGGGAAACCTTCCACCAAAGGCGGGGAAAACATGCACCAACGGCGGGGAAGCCATTGTCCAACAGGGGGGAGCACATTAAGCAGCTGCCCTTAGTATCAGGAGCAGCGGGGATCAGATTTAGCAGCAGCCGGGAAAAGATCAGGAAACCGCGGGGGAACTCATTAACCAGTTTCGTGGGAACTCATTAACCAGTTTCGTGGGAACTCATTAACCAGTTTCGGGAAAACGTCCAGCAAAGGCGGGGAAAACATGAACCAGCGGCGGGGAAGGCATTGTCCAACAGGGGGGAGCACATTAAGCAGCTGCCCTCAGTCTCAGGAGCAGCGGGGATCAGATTAAGCAACAGCCGGGAAAAGATCAACCAACCGCGGGGGAACTCATTAACCAGTTTCGTGGGAACTCATTAACCAGTTTCGGGGGAACTCATTAACCAGTTTCGGGAAAACCTCCACCAAAGGCGGGGAAAGCATGAACCAACGGCGGGGAAGCCATTGTCCAACCGGGGGGAGCACATTAAGCAGCTGCCCTTAGTATCAGGAGCAGCGGGGATCAGATTAAGCAACAGCCGGGAAAAGATCAGCCAACCGCGGGGGAACTCATTAACCAGTTTCGGGGGAACTCATTAACCAGTTTCGGGAAAACATGAACCAAAGGCGGGGAAAACATCAAACAACGGCGGGGAAGCCATTGTCCAACAGGGGGGAGCACATTAAGCAGCTGCCCTTAGTAGCAGGAGCAGCGGGGTACAAATGAACCAGCAGCGGGGAAAACAACTTCGTGGGAACTCATTAACCAGTTTCGTGGGAACTCATTAACCAGTTTCGGGAAAACATGAACCAAAGGCGGGGAAAGCATCAACCAACGGCGGCGAAGCCATTGTCCAACAGTGGGGAGCACATTAAGCAGCTGCCCTTAGTATCAGGAGCAGCGGGGATCAGATTAAGCAACAGCCGGGAAAAGATCAGCCAACCGCGGGGGAACTCATTAACCAGTTTCGTGGGAACTCATTAACCAGTTTCGTGGGAACTCATTAACCAGTTTCGGGAAAACGTCCACCAAAGGCGGGGAAAGCATCAACCAACGGCGGGGAAGCCATTGTCCAACCGGGGGGAGCACATTAAGCAGCTGCCCTTAGTATCAGGAGCAGCGGGGATCAGATTAAGCAACAGCCGGGAAAAGATCAGCCAACCGCGGGGGAACTCATTAACCAGTTTCCTGGGAACTCATTAACCAGTTTCGTGGGAACTCATTAACCAGTTTCGGGAAAACGTCCACCAAAGGCGGGGAAAACATCAACCAACGGCGGGGAAGCCATTGTCCAACAGACGGGAGCACATTAAGCAGCTGCCCTTAGTATCAGGAGCAGCGGGGATCAGATGAAGCAACAGCCGTGAAAAGAACAGCGAACCGCGGGGGAACTCATTAACCAGTTTCGTGGGAACTCATTAACCAGTTTCGGGAAAACTTCCACCAAAGGCGGGGAAAACATGCACCAACGGCGGGGAAGCCTTTGTCCAACAGGGGGGAGCACATTAAGCAGCTGCCCTTAGTATCAGGAGCAGCGGGGTACAAATGAACCAGCAGCGGGGAAAACAGCTTCGTGGGAACTCATTAACCAGTTTCGGGGGAACTCATTAACCAGTTTCGGGAAAACGTCCACCAAAGGCGGGGAAAACATCAACCAACGGCGGGGAAGCCATTGTCCAACAGGGGGGAGCACATTAAGCAGCTGCCCTTAGTATCAGGAGCAGCGGGGATCAGATTAAGCAACAGCCGGGAAAAGAACAGCCAACCGCGGGGGAACTCATTAACCAGTTTCGTGGGAACTCATTAACCAGTTTCGTGGGAACTCATTAACCAGTTTCGGGAAAACGTCCACCAAAGGCGGGGAAAACATGAACCAACGGCGGGGAGGCCATTGTCCAACAGGGGGGAGCACATTAAGCAGCTGCCCTTAGTATCAGGAGCAGCGGGGATCAGATTAAGCAACAGCCGGGAAAAGATCAGCCAACCGCGGGGGAACTCATTAACCAGTTTCCTGGGAACTCATTAACCAGTTTCGGGAAAACTTCCACCAAAGGCGGGGAAAACATGCACCAACGGCGGGGAAGCCATTGTCCAACAGGGGGGAGCACATTAAGCAGCTGCCCTTAGTATCAGGAGCAGCGGGGTACAAATGAACCAGCAGCGGGGAAAACAGCTTCGTGGGAACTCATTAACCAGTTTCGTGGGAACTCATTAACCAGTTTCGGGGGAACTCATTAACCAGTTTCGGGAAAACTTCCACCAAAGGCGGGGAAAACATGCACCAACGGCGGGGAAGCCATTGTCCAACAGGGGGGAGCACATTAAGCAGCTGCCCTTAGTATCAGGAGCAGCGGGGTACAAATGAACCAGCAGCGGGGAAAACAGCTTCGTGGGAACTCATTAACCAGTTTCGTGGGAACTCATTAACCAGTTTCGGGGGAACTCATTAACCACTTTCGGGAAAACTTCCACCAAAGGCGGGGAAAACATGCACCAACGGCGGGGAAGCCATTGTCCAACAGGGGGGAGCACATTAAGCAGCTGCCCTTAGTATCAGGAGCAGCGGGGTACAAATGAACCAGCAGCGGGGAAAACAACTTCGTGGGAACTCATTAACCAGTTTCGTGGGAACTCATTAACCAGTTTCGGGAAAACGTCCACCAAAGGCGGGGAAAGCATGAACCAACGGCGGGGAAGCCATTGTCCAACAGGGGGGAGCACATTAAGCAGCTGCCCTTAGTATCAGGAGCAGCGGGGATCAGATTAAGCAACAGCCGGGAAAAGAACAGCCAACCGCGGGGGAACTCATTAACCAGTTTCGTGGGAACTCATTAACCAGTTTCGTGGGAACTCATTAACCAGTTTCGGGAAAACGTCCACCAAAGGCGGGGAAAACATGAACCAACGGCGGGGAGGCCATTGTCCAACAGGGGGGAGCACATTAAGCAGCTGCCCTTAGTATCAGGAGCAGCGGGGATCAGATTAAGCAACAGGAGGGAAAAGATCAGCCAACCGCGGGGGAACTCATTAACCAGTTTCGTGGGAACTCATTAACCAGTTTCGGGAAAACTTCCACCAAAGGCGGGGAAAGCATCAACCAACGGCGGGGAAGCCTTTGTCCAACAGTGGGGAGCACATTAAGCAGCTGCCCTTAGTCTCACGAGCAGCGGGGTACAAATGAACCAGCAGCGGGGAAAACAACCTCGTGGGAACTCATTAACCAGTTTCGTGGGAACTCATTAACCAGTTTCGGGAAAACGTCCACCAAAGGCGGGGAAAACATGCACCAACGGCGGGGAAGCCATTGTCCAACAGTGGGGAGCACATTAGGCAGCTGCCCTTAGTATCAGGAGCAGCGGGGTACAAATGAACCAGCAGCGGGGAAAACAACCTCGTGGGAACTCATTAACCAGTTTCGTGGGAACTCATTAACCAGTTTCGGGAAAACGTCCACCAAAGGCGGGGAAAGCATCAACCAACGGCGGGGAAGCCATTGTCCAACAGTGGGGAGCACATTAGGCAGCTGCCCTTAGTATCAGGAGCAGCGGGGATCAGATTAAGCAACAGCCGGGAAAAGAACAGCCAACCGCGGGGGAACTCATTAACCAGTTTCGTGGGAACTCATTAACCAGTTTCGTGGGAACTCATTAACCAGTTTCGGGATAACGTCCACCAAAGGCGGGGAAAACATGCACCAACGGCGGGGAAGCCATTGTCCAACAGGGGGGAGCACATTAAGCAGCTGCCCTTAGTATCAGGAGCGGCGGGGATCAGATTAAGCAACAGCCGGGAAAAGATCAACCAACCGCGGGGGAACTCATTAACCAGTTTCGTGGGAACTCATTAACCAGTTTCGTGGGAACTCATTAACCAGTTTCGGGAAAACTTCAACCAGAGGCGGGGAAAGCATCAACCAACGGCGGGGAAGCCTTTGTCCAACAGGGGGGAGCACATTAAGCAGCTGCCCTTAGTATCAGGAGCATCGGTGCACAAATGAACCAGCAGCGGGGAAAACAGCTTCGTGGGAACTCATTAACCAGTTTCGTGGGAACTCATTAACCAGTTTCGGGAAAACATCAACCAGAGGCGGGGAAAACATGCACCAACGGCGGGGAAGCCATTGTCCAACAGGGGGGAGTACATTAAGCAGCTGCCCTTAGTATCAGGAGCAGCGGGGTACAAATGAACCAGCAGCGGGGAAAACAGCTTCGTGGGAACTCATTAACCAGTTTCGTGGGAACTCATTAACCAGTTTCGGGGGAACTCATTAACCAGTTTCGGGAAAACTTCCACCAAAGGCGGGGAAAACATGCACCAACGGCGGGGAAGCCATTGTCCAACAGGGGGGAGCACATTAAGCAGCTGCCCTTAGTATCAGGAGCAGCGGGGTACAAATGAACCAGCAGCGGGGAAAACAGCTTCGTGGGAACTCATTAACCAGTTTCGTGGGAACTCATTAACCAGTTTCGGGGGAACTCATTAACCACTTTCGGGAAAACTTCCACCAAAGGCGGGGAAAACATGCACCAACGGCGGGGAAGCCATTGTCCAACAGGGGGGAGCACATTAAGCAGCTGCCCTTAGTATCAGGAGCAGCGGGGTACAAATGAACCAGCAGCGGGGAAAACAACTTCGTGGGAACTCATTAACCAGTTTCGTGGGAACTCATTAACCAGTTTCGGGAAAACGTCCACCAAAGGCGGGGAAAGCATGAACCAACGGCGGGGAAGCCATTGTCCAACAGGGGGGAGCACATTAAGCAGCTGCCCTTAGTATCAGGAGCAGCGGGGATCAGATTAAGCAACAGCCGGGAAAAGATCAGCCAACCGCGGGGGAACTCATTAACCAGTTTCGGGGGAACTCATTAACCAGTTTCGGGAAAACATGAACCAAAGGCGGGGAAAACATCAAACAACGGCGGGGAAGCCATTGTCCAACAGGGGGGAGCACATTAAGCAGCTGCCCTTAGTAGCAGGAGCAGCGGGGTACAAATGAACCAGCAGCGGGGAAAACAACTTCGTGGGAACTCATTAACCAGTTTCGTGGGAACTCATTAACCAGTTTCGGGAAAACATGAACCAAAGGCGGGGAAAGCATCAACCAACGGCGGCGAAGCCATTGTCCAACAGTGGGGAGCACATTAAGCAGCTGCCCTTAGTATCAGGAGCAGCGGGGATCAGATTAAGCAACAGCCGGGAAAAGATCAGCCAACCGCGGGGGAACTCATTAACCAGTTTCGTGGGAACTCATTAACCAGTTTCGTGGGAACTCATTAACCAGTTTCGGGAAAACGTCCACCAAAGGCGGGGAAAGCATCAACCAACGGCGGGGAAGCCATTGTCCAACAGACGGGAGCACATTAAGCAGCTGCCCTTAGTATCAGGAGCAGCGGGGATCAGAGTAAGCAACAGCCGGGAAAAGATCAGCCAACCGCGGGGGAACTCATTAACCAGTTTCGTGGGAACTCATTAACCAGTTTCGGGAAAACGTCCACCAATGGCGGGGAAAACATCAACCAGCGGCGGGGAAGCCATTGTCCAACAGGGGGGAGCACATTAAGCAGCTGCCCTTAGTATCAGGAGCAGCGGGGTACAAATGAACCAGCAGCGGGGAAAACAACTCCGTGGGAACTCATTAACCAGTTTCGTGGGAACTCATTAACCAGTTTCGGGAAAACGTCCACCAAAGGCGGGGAAAGCATCAGCCAACGGCGGGGAAGCCATTGTCCAACAGTGGGGAGCACATTAAGCAGCTGCCCTTAGTATCAGGAGCAGCGGGGATCAGATTAAGCAACAGCCGGGAAAAGATCAGCCAACCGCGGGGGAACTCATTAACCAGTTTCGTGGGAACTCATTAACCAGTTTCGGGAAACCTTCCACCAAAGGCGGGGAAAACATGCACCAACGGCGGGGAAGCCATTGTCCAACAGGGGGGAGTACATTAAGCAGCTGCCCTTAGTATCAGGAGCAGCGGGGTACAAATGAACCAGCAGCGGGGAAAACAACTCCGTGGGAACTCATTAACCAGTTTCGTGGGAACTCATTAACCAGTTTCGGGAAACCTTCCACCAAAGGCGGGGAAAACATGCACCAACGGCGGGGAAGCCATTGTCCAACAGGGGGGAGCACATTAAGCAGCTGCCCTTAGTATCAGGAGCAGCGGGGTACAAATGAACAAGCAGCGGGGACAACAACTCCGTGGGAACTCATTAACCAGTTTCGTGGGAACTCATTAACCAGTTTCGGGAAACCTTCCACCAAAGGCGGGGAAAACATGCACCAACGGCGGGGAAGCCATTGTCCAACAGGGGGGAGCACATTAAGCAGCTGCCCTTAGTATCAGGAGCAGCGGGGATCAGATTTAGCAGCAGCCGGGAAAAGATCAGGAAACCGCGGGGGAACTCATTAACCAGTTTCGTGGGAACTCATTAACCAGTTTCGTGGGAACTCATTAACCAGTTTCGGGAAAACGTCCAGCAAAGGCGGGGAAAACATGAACCAGCGGCGGGGAAGGCATTGTCCAACAGGGGGGAGCACATTAAGCAGCTGCCCTCAGTCTCAGGAGCAGCGGGGATCAGATTAAGCAACAGCCGGGAAAAGATCAACCAACCGCGGGGGAACTCATTAACCAGTTTCGTGGGAACTCATTAACCAGTTTCGGGGGAACTCATTAACCAGTTTCGGGAAAACCTCCACCAAAGGCGGGGAAAGCATGAACCAACGGCGGGGAAGCCATTGTCCAACCGGGGGGAGCACATTAAGCAGCTGCCCTTAGTATCAGGAGCAGCGGGGATCAGATTAAGCAACAGCCGGGAAAAGATCAGCCAACCGCGGGGGAACTCATTAACCAGTTTCGGGGGAACTCATTAACCAGTTTCGGGAAAACATGAACCAAAGGCGGGGAAAACATCAAACAACGGCGGGGAAGCCATTGTCCAACAGGGGGGAGCACATTAAGCAGCTGCCCTTAGTAGCAGGAGCAGCGGGGTACAAATGAACCAGCAGCGGGGAAAACAACTTCGTGGGAACTCATTAACCAGTTTCGTGGGAACTCATTAACCAGTTTCGGGAAAACATGAACCAAAGGCGGGGAAAGCATCAACCAACGGCGGCGAAGCCATTGTCCAACAGTGGGGAGCACATTAAGCAGCTGCCCTTAGTATCAGGAGCAGCGGGGATCAGATTAAGCAACAGCCGGGAAAAGATCAGCCAACCGCGGGGGAACTCATTAACCAGTTTCGTGGGAACTCATTAACCAGTTTCGTGGGAACTCATTAACCAGTTTCGGGAAAACGTCCACCAAAGGCGGGGAAAGCATCAACCAACGGCGGGGAAGCCATTGTCCAACCGGGGGGAGCACATTAAGCAGCTGCCCTTAGTATCAGGAGCAGCGGGGATCAGATTAAGCAACAGCCGGGAAAAGATCAGCCAACCGCGGGGGAACTCATTAACCAGTTTCCTGGGAACTCATTAACCAGTTTCGTGGGAACTCATTAACCAGTTTCGGGAAAACGTCCACCAAAGGCGGGGAAAACATCAACCAACGGCGGGGAAGCCATTGTCCAACAGACGGGAGCACATTAAGCAGCTGCCCTTAGTATCAGGAGCAGCGGGGATCAGATGAAGCAACAGCCGTGAAAAGAACAGCGAACCGCGGGGGAACTCATTAACCAGTTTCGTGGGAACTCATTAACCAGTTTCGGGAAAACTTCCACCAAAGGCGGGGAAAACATGCACCAACGGCGGGGAAGCCTTTGTCCAACAGGGGGGAGCACATTAAGCAGCTGCCC
This sequence comes from Mustelus asterias, assembly GCF_964213995.1. Taxonomy (NCBI): domain Eukaryota; kingdom Metazoa; phylum Chordata; class Chondrichthyes; order Carcharhiniformes; family Triakidae; genus Mustelus; species Mustelus asterias. The sequence continues at coordinate 22,534 of NW_027592219.1, forward strand.
TTAGTATCAGGAGCAGCGGGGTACAAATGAACCAGCAGCGGGGAAAACAGCTTCGTGGGAACTCATTAACCAGTTTCGGGGGAACTCATTAACCAGTTTCGGGAAAACGTCCACCAAAGGCGGGGAAAACATCAACCAACGGCGGGGAAGCCATTGTCCAACAGGGGGGAGCACATTAAGCAGCTGCCCTTAGTATCAGGAGCAGCGGGGATCAGATTAAGCAACAGCCGGGAAAAGAACAGCCAACCGCGGGGGAACTCATTAACCAGTTTCGTGGGAACTCATTAACCAGTTTCGTGGGAACTCATTAACCAGTTTCGGGAAAACGTCCACCAAAGGCGGGGAAAACATGAACCAACGGCGGGGAGGCCATTGTCCAACAGGGGGGAGCACATTAAGCAGCTGCCCTTAGTATCAGGAGCAGCGGGGATCAGATTAAGCAACAGCCGGGAAAAGATCAGCCAACCGCGGGGGAACTCATTAACCAGTTTCCTGGGAACTCATTAACCAGTTTCGGGAAAACTTCCACCAAAGGCGGGGAAAACATGCACCAACGGCGGGGAAGCCATTGTCCAACAGGGGGGAGCACATTAAGCAGCTGCCCTTAGTATCAGGAGCAGCGGGGTACAAATGAACCAGCAGCGGGGAAAACAGCTTCGTGGGAACTCATTAACCAGTTTCGTGGGAACTCATTAACCAGTTTCGGGGGAACTCATTAACCAGTTTCGGGAAAACTTCCACCAAAGGCGGGGAAAACATGCACCAACGGCGGGGAAGCCATTGTCCAACAGGGGGGAGCACATTAAGCAGCTGCCCTTAGTATCAGGAGCAGCGGGGTACAAATGAACCAGCAGCGGGGAAAACAGCTTCGTGGGAACTCATTAACCAGTTTCGTGGGAACTCATTAACCAGTTTCGGGGGAACTCATTAACCACTTTCGGGAAAACTTCCACCAAAGGCGGGGAAAACATGCACCAACGGCGGGGAAGCCATTGTCCAACAGGGGGGAGCACATTAAGCAGCTGCCCTTAGTATCAGGAGCAGCGGGGTACAAATGAACCAGCAGCGGGGAAAACAACTTCGTGGGAACTCATTAACCAGTTTCGAGGGAACTCATTAACCAGTTTCGGGAAAACGTCCACCAAAGGCGGGGAAAGCATGAACCAACGGCGGGGAAGCCATTGTCCAACAGGGGGGAGCACATTAAGCAGCTGCCCTTAGTATCAGGAGCAGCGGGGATCAGATTAAGCAACAGCCGGGAAAAGAACAGCCAACCGCGGGGGAACTCATTAACCAGTTTCGTGGGAACTCATTAACCAGTTTCGTGGGAACTCATTAACCAGTTTCGGGAAAACGTCCACCAAAGGCGGGGAAAACATGAACCAACGGCGGGGAGGCCATTGTCCAACAGGGGGGAGCACATTAAGCAGCTGCCCTTAGTATCAGGAGCAGCGGGGATCAGATTAAGCAACAGGAGGGAAAAGATCAGCCAACCGCGGGGGAACTCATTAACCAGTTTCGTGGGAACTCATTAACCAGTTTCGGGAAAACTTCCACCAAAGGCGGGGAAAGCATCAACCAACGGCGGGGAAGCCTTTGTCCAACAGTGGGGAGCACATTAAGCAGCTGCCCTTAGTCTCACGAGCAGCGGGGTACAAATGAACCAGCAGCGGGGAAAACAACCTCGTGGGAACTCATTAACCAGTTTCGTGGGAACTCATTAACCAGTTTCGGGAAAACGTCCACCAAAGGCGGGGAAAACATGCACCAACGGCGGGGAAGCCATTGTCCAACAGTGGGGAGCACATTAGGCAGCTGCCCTTAGTATCAGGAGCAGCGGGGTACAAATGAACCAGCAGCGGGGAAAACAACCTCGTGGGAACTCATTAACCAGTTTCGTGGGAACTCATTAACCAGTTTCGGGAAAACGTCCACCAAAGGCGGGGAAAGCATCAACCAACGGCGGGGAAGCCATTGTCCAACAGTGGGGAGCACATTAGGCAGCTGCCCTTAGTATCAGGAGCAGCGGGGATCAGATTAAGCAACAGCCGGGAAAAGAACAGCCAACCGCGGGGGAACTCATTAACCAGTTTCGTGGGAACTCATTAACCAGTTTCGTGGGAACTCATTAACCAGTTTCGGGATAACGTCCACCAAAGGCGGGGAAAACATGCACCAACGGCGGGGAAGCCATTGTCCAACAGGGGGGAGCACATTAAGCAGCTGCCCTTAGTATCAGGAGCGGCGGGGATCAGATTAAGCAACAGCCGGGAAAAGATCAACCAACCGCGGGGGAACTCATTAACCAGTTTCGTGGGAACTCATTAACCAGTTTCGTGGGAACTCATTAACCAGTTTCGGGAAAACTTCAACCAGAGGCGGGGAAAGCATCAACCAACGGCGGGGAAGCCTTTGTCCAACAGGGGGGAGCACATTAAGCAGCTGCCCTTAGTATCAGGAGCATCGGTGCACAAATGAACCAGCAGCGGGGAAAACAGCTTCGTGGGAACTCATTAACCAGTTTCGTGGGAACTCATTAACCAGTTTCGGGAAAACATCAACCAGAGGCGGGGAAAACATGCACCAACGGCGGGGAAGCCATTGTCCAACAGGGGGGAGTACATTAAGCAGCTGCCCTTAGTATCAGGAGCAGCGGGGTACAAATGAACCAGCAGCGGGGAAAACAGCTTCGTGGGAACTCATTAACCAGTTTCGTGGGAACTCATTAACCAGTTTCGGGGGAACTCATTAACCAGTTTCGGGAAAACTTCCACCAAAGGCGGGGAAAACATGCACCAACGGCGGGGAAGCCATTGTCCAACAGGGGGGAGCACATTAAGCAGCTGCCCTTAGTATCAGGAGCAGCGGGGTACAAATGAACCAGCAGCGGGGAAAACAGCTTCGTGGGAACTCATTAACCAGTTTCGTGGGAACTCATTAACCAGTTTCGGGGGAACTCATTAACCACTTTCGGGAAAACTTCCACCAAAGGCGGGGAAAACATGCACCAACGGCGGGGAAGCCATTGTCCAACAGGGGGGAGCACATTAAGCAGCTGCCCTTAGTATCAGGAGCAGCGGGGTACAAATGAACCAGCAGCGGGGAAAACAACTTCGTGGGAACTCATTAACCAGTTTCGTGGGAACTCATTAACCAGTTTCGGGAAAACGTCCACCAAAGGCGGGGAAAGCATGAACCAACGGCGGGGAAGCCATTGTCCAACAGGGGGGAGCACATTAAGCAGCTGCCCTTAGTATCAGGAGCAGCGGGGATCAGATTAAGCAACAGCCGGGAAAAGATCAGCCAACCGCGGGGGAACTCATTAACCAGTTTCGGGGGAACTCATTAACCAGTTTCGGGAAAACATGAACCAAAGGCGGGGAAAACATCAAACAACGGCGGGGAAGCCATTGTCCAACAGGGGGGAGCACATTAAGCAGCTGCCCTTAGTAGCAGGAGCAGCGGGGTACAAATGAACCAGCAGCGGGGAAAACAACTTCGTGGGAACTCATTAACCAGTTTCGTGGGAACTCATTAACCAGTTTCGGGAAAACATGAACCAAAGGCGGGGAAAGCATCAACCAACGGCGGCGAAGCCATTGTCCAACAGTGGGGAGCACATTAAGCAGCTGCCCTTAGTATCAGGAGCAGCGGGGATCAGATTAAGCAACAGCCGGGAAAAGATCAGCCAACCGCGGGGGAACTCATTAACCAGTTTCGTGGGAACTCATTAACCAGTTTCGTGGGAACTCATTAACCAGTTTCGGGAAAACGTCCACCAAAGGCGGGGAAAGCATCAACCAACGGCGGGGAAGCCATTGTCCAACAGACGGGAGCACATTAAGCAGCTGCCCTTAGTATCAGGAGCAGCGGGGATCAGAGTAAGCAACAGCCGGGAAAAGATCAGCCAACCGCGGGGGAACTCATTAACCAGTTTCGTGGGAACTCATTAACCAGTTTCGGGAAAACGTCCACCAATGGCGGGGAAAACATCAACCAGCGGCGGGGAAGCCATTGTCCAACAGGGGGGAGCACATTAAGCAGCTGCCCTTAGTATCAGGAGCAGCGGGGTACAAATGAACCAGCAGCGGGGAAAACAACTCCGTGGGAACTCATTAACCAGTTTCGTGGGAACTCATTAACCAGTTTCGGGAAAACGTCCACCAAAGGCGGGGAAAGCATCAGCCAACGGCGGGGAAGCCATTGTCCAACAGTGGGGAGCACATTAAGCAGCTGCCCTTAGTATCAGGAGCAGCGGGGATCAGATTAAGCAACAGCCGGGAAAAGATCAGCCAACCGCGGGGGAACTCATTAACCAGTTTCGTGGGAACTCATTAACCAGTTTCGGGAAACCTTCCACCAAAGGCGGGGAAAACATGCACCAACGGCGGGGAAGCCATTGTCCAACAGGGGGGAGTACATTAAGCAGCTGCCCTTAGTATCAGGAGCAGCGGGGTACAAATGAACCAGCAGCGGGGAAAACAACTCCGTGGGAACTCATTAACCAGTTTCGTGGGAACTCATTAACCAGTTTCGGGAAACCTTCCACCAAAGGCGGGGAAAACATGCACCAACGGCGGGGAAGCCATTGTCCAACAGGGGGGAGCACATTAAGCAGCTGCCCTTAGTATCAGGAGCAGCGGGGTACAAATGAACAAGCAGCGGGGACAACAACTCCGTGGGAACTCATTAACCAGTTTCGTGGGAACTCATTAACCAGTTTCGGGAAACCTTCCACCAAAGGCGGGGAAAACATGCACCAACGGCGGGGAAGCCATTGTCCAACAGGGGGGAGCACATTAAGCAGCTGCCCTTAGTATCAGGAGCAGCGGGGATCAGATTTAGCAGCAGCCGGGAAAAGATCAGGAAACCGCGGGGGAACTCATTAACCAGTTTCGTGGGAACTCATTAACCAGTTTCGTGGGAACTCATTAACCAGTTTCGGGAAAACGTCCAGCAAAGGCGGGGAAAACATGAACCAGCGGCGGGGAAGGCATTGTCCAACAGGGGGGAGCACATTAAGCAGCTGCCCTCAGTCTCAGGAGCAGCGGGGATCAGATTAAGCAACAGCCGGGAAAAGATCAACCAACCGCGGGGGAACTCATTAACCAGTTTCGTGGGAACTCATTAACCAGTTTCGGGGGAACTCATTAACCAGTTTCGGGAAAACCTCCACCAAAGGCGGGGAAAGCATGAACCAACGGCGGGGAAGCCATTGTCCAACCGGGGGGAGCACATTAAGCAGCTGCCCTTAGTATCAGGAGCAGCGGGGATCAGATTAAGCAACAGCCGGGAAAAGATCAGCCAACCGCGGGGGAACTCATTAACCAGTTTCGTGGGAACTCATTAACCAGTTTCGTGGGAACTCATTAACCAGTTTCGGGAAAACTTCAACCAGAGGCGGGGAAAGCATCAACCAACGGCGGGGAAGCCTTTGTCCAACAGGGGGGAGCACATTAAGCAGCTGCCCTTAGTATCAGGAGCATCGGTGCACAAATGAACCAGCAGCGGGGAAAACAGCTTCGTGGGAACTCATTAACCAGTTTCGTGGGAACTCATTAACCAGTTTCGGGAAAACATCAACCAGAGGCGGGGAAAACATGCACCAACGGCGGGGAAGCCATTGTCCAACAGGGGGGAGTACATTAAGCAGCTGCCCTTAGTATCAGGAGCAGCGGGGTACAAATGAACCAGCAGCGGGGAAAACAGCTTCGTGGGAACTCATTAACCAGTTTCGTGGGAACTCATTAACCAGTTTCGGGGGAACTCATTAACCAGTTTCGGGAAAACTTCCACCAAAGGCGGGGAAAACATGCACCAACGGCGGGGAAGCCATTGTCCATCAGGGGGGAGCACATTAAGCAGCTGCCCTTAGTATCAGGAGCAGCGGGGTACAAATGAACCAGCAGCGGGGAAAACAGCTTCGTGGGAACTCATTAACCAGTTTCGTGGGAACTCATTAACCAGTTTCGGGGGAACTCATTAACCACTTTCGGGAAAACTTCCACCAAAGGCGGGGAAAACATGCACCAACGGCGGGGAAGCCATTGTCCAACAGGGGGGAGCACATTAAGCAGCTGCCCTTAGTATCAGGAGCAGCGGGGTACAAATGAACCAGCAGCGGGGAAAACAACTTCGTGGGAACTCATTAACCAGTTTCGTGGGAACTCATTAACCAGTTTCGGGAAAACGTCCACCAAAGGCGGGGAAAGCATGAACCAACGGCGGGGAAGCCATTGTCCAACAGGGGGGAGCACATTAAGCAGCTGCCCTTAGTATCAGGAGCAGCGGGGATCAGATTAAGCAACAGCCGGGAAAAGAACAGCCAACCGCGGGGGAACTCATTAACCAGTTTCGTGGGAACTCATTAACCAGTTTCGTGGGAACTCATTAACCAGTTTCGGGAAAACGTCCACCAAAGGCGGGGAAAACATGAACCAACGGCGGGGAGGCCATTGTCCAACAGGGGGGAGCACATTAAGCAGCTGCCCTTAGTATCAGGAGCAGCGGGGATCAGATTAAGCAACAGGAGGGAAAAGATCAGCCAACCGCGGGGGAACTCATTAACCAGTTTCGTGGGAACTCATTAACCAGTTTCGGGAAAACTTCCACCAAAGGCGGGGAAAGCATCAACCAACGGCGGGGAAGCCTTTGTCCAACAGTGGGGAGCACATTAAGCAGCTGCCCTTAGTCTCACGAGCAGCGGGGTACAAATGAACCAGCAGCGGGGAAAACAACCTCGTGGGAACTCATTAACCAGTTTCGTGGGAACTCATTAACCAGTTTCGGGAAAACGTCCACCAAAGGCGGGGAAAACATGCACCAACGGCGGGGAAGCCATTGTCCAACAGTGGGGAGCACATTAGGCAGCTGCCCTTAGTATCAGGAGCAGCGGGGTACAAATGAACCAGCAGCGGGGAAAACAACCTCGTGGGAACTCATTAACCAGTTTCGTGGGAACTCATTAACCAGTTTCGGGAAAACGTCCACCAAAGGCGGGGAAAGCATCAACCAACGGCGGGGAAGCCATTGTCCAACAGTGGGGAGCACATTAGGCAGCTGCCCTTAGTATCAGGAGCAGCGGGGATCAGATTAAGCAACAGCCGGGAAAAGAACAGCCAACCGCGGGGGAACTCATTAACCAGTTTCGTGGGAACTCATTAACCAGTTTCGTGGGAACTCATTAACCAGTTTCGGGATAACGTCCACCAAAGGCGGGGAAAACATGCACCAACGGCGGGGAAGCCATTGTCCAACAGGGGGGAGCACATTAAGCAGCTGCCCTTAGTATCAGGAGCGGCGGGGATCAGATTAAGCAACAGCCGGGAAAAGATCAACCAACCGCGGGGGAACTCATTAACCAGTTTCGTGGGAACTCATTAACCAGTTTCGTGGGAACTCATTAACCAGTTTCGGGAAAACTTCAACCAGAGGCGGGGAAAGCATCAACCAACGGCGGGGAAGCCTTTGTCCAACAGGGGGGAGCACATTAAGCAGCTGCCCTTAGTATCAGGAGCATCGGTGCACAAATGAACCAGCAGCGGGGAAAACAGCTTCGTGGGGACTCATTAACCAGTTTCGTGGGAACTCATTAACCAGTTTCGGGAAAACATCAACCAGAGGCGGGGAAAACATGCACCAACGGCGGGGAAGCCATTGTCCAACAGGGGGGAGTACATTAAGCAGCTGCCCTTAGTATCAGGAGCAGCGGGGTACAAATGAACCAGCAGCGGGGAAAACAGCTTCGTGGGAACTCATTAACCAGTTTCGTGGGAACTCATTAACCAGTTTCGGGGGAACTCATTAACCAGTTTCGGGAAAACTTCCACCAAAGGCGGGGAAAACATGCACCAACGGCGGGGAAGCCATTGTCCAACAGGGGGGAGCACATTAAGCAGCTGCCCTTAGTATCAGGAGCAGCGGGGTACAAATGAACCAGCAGCGGGGAAAACAGCTTCGTGGGAACTCATTAACCAGTTTCGTGGGAACTCATTAACCAGTTTCGGGGGAACTCATTAACCACTTTCGGGAAAACTTCCACCAAAGGCGGGGAAAACATGCACCAACGGCGGGGAAGCCATTGTCCAACAGGGGGGAGCACATTAAGCAGCTGCCCTTAGTATCAGGAGCAGCGGGGTACAAATGAACCAGCAGCGGGGAAAACAACTTCGTGGGAACTCATTAACCAGTTTCGTGGGAACTCATTAACCAGTTTCGGGAAAACGTCCACCAAAGGCGGGGAAAGCATGAACCAACGGCGGGGAAGCCATTGTCCAACAGGGGGGAGCACATTAAGCAGCTGCCCTTAGTATCAGGAGCAGCGGGGATCAGATTAAGCAACAGCCGGGAAAAGATCAGCCAACCGCGGGGGAACTCATTAACCAGTTTCGGGGGAACTCATTAACCAGTTTCGGGAAAACATGAACCAAAGGCGGGGAAAACATCAAACAACGGCGGGGAAGCCATTGTCCAACAGGGGGGAGCACATTAAGCAGCTGCCCTTAGTAGCAGGAGCAGCGGGGTACAAATGAACCAGCAGCGGGGAAAACAACTTCGTGGGAACTCATTAACCAGTTTCGTGGGAACTCATTAACCAGTTTCGGGAAAACATGAACCAAAGGCGGGGAAAGCATCAACCAACGGCGGCGAAGCCATTGTCCAACAGTGGGGAGCACATTAAGCAGCTGCCCTTAGTATCAGGAGCAGCGGGGATCAGATTAAGCAACAGCCGGGAAAAGATCAGCCAACCGCGGGGGAACTCATTAACCAGTTTCGTGGGAACTCATTAACCAGTTTCGTGGGAACTCATTAACCAGTTTCGGGAAAACGTCCACCAAAGGCGGGGAAAGCATCAACCAACGGCGGGGAAGCCATTGTCCAACAGACGGGAGCACATTAAGCAGCTGCCCTTAGTATCAGGAGCAGCGGGGATCAGAGTAAGCAACAGCCGGGAAAAGATCAGCCAACCGCGGGGGAACTCATTAACCAGTTTCGTGGGAACTCATTAACCAGTTTCGGGAAAACGTCCACCAATGGCGGGGAAAACATCAACCAGCGGCGGGGAAGCCATTGTCCAACAGGGGGGAGCACATTAAGCAGCTGCCCTTAGTATCAGGAGCAGCGGGGTACAAATGAACCAGCAGCGGGGAAAACAACTCCGTGGGAACTCATTAACCAGTTTCGTGGGAACTCATTAACCAGTTTCGGGAAAACGTCCACCAAAGGCGGGGAAAGCATCAGCCAACGGCGGGGAAGCCATTGTCCAACAGTGGGGAGCACATTAAGCAGCTGCCCTTAGTATCAGGAGCAGCGGGGATCAGATTAAGCAACAGCCGGGAAAAGATCAGCCAACCGCGGGGGAACTCATTAACCAGTTTCGTGGGAACTCATTAACCAGTTTCGGGAAACCTTCCACCAAAGGCGGGGAAAACATGCACCAACGGCGGGGAAGCCATTGTCCAACAGGGGGGAGTACATTAAGCAGCTGCCCTTAGTATCAGGAGCAGCGGGGTACAAATGAACCAGCAGCGGGGAAAACAACTCCGTGGGAACTCATTAACCAGTTTCGTGGGAACTCATTAACCAGTTTCGGGAAACCTTCCACCAAAGGCGGGGAAAACATGCACCAACGGCGGGGAAGCCATTGTCCAACAGGGGGGAGCACATTAAGCAGCTGCCCTTAGTATCAGGAGCAGCGGGGTACAAATGAACAAGCAGCGGGGACAACAACTCCGTGGGAACTCATTAACCAGTTTCGTGGGAACTCATTAACCAGTTTCGGGAAACCTTCCACCAAAGGCGGGGAAAACATGCACCAACGGCGGGGAAGCCATTGTCCAACAGGGGGGAGCACATTAAGCAGCTGCCCTTAGTATCAGGAGCAGCGGGGATCAGATTTAGCAGCAGCCGGGAAAAGATCAGGAAACCGCGGGGGAACTCATTAACCAGTTTCGTGGGAACTCATTAACCAGTTTCGTGGGAACTCATTAACCAGTTTCGGGAAAACGTCCAGCAAAGGCGGGGAAAACATGAACCAGCGGCGGGGAAGGCATTGTCCAACAGGGGGGAGCACATTAAGCAGCTGCCCTCAGTCTCAGGAGCAGCGGGGATCAGATTAAGCAACAGCCGGGAAAAGATCAACCAACCGCGGGGGAACTCATTAACCAGTTTCGTGGGAACTCATTAACCAGTTTCGGGGGAACTCATTAACCAGTTTCGGGAAAACCTCCACCAAAGGCGGGGAAAGCATGAACCAACGGCGGGGAAGCCATTGTCCAACCGGGGGGAGCACATTAAGCAGCTGCCCTTAGTATCAGGAGCAGCGGGGATCAGATTAAGCAACAGCCGGGAAAAGATCAGCCAACCGCGGGGGAACTCATTAACCAGTTTCGGGGGAACTCATTAACCAGTTTCGGGAAAACATGAACCAAAGGCGGGGAAAACATCAAACAACGGCGGGGAAGCCATTGTCCAACAGGGGGGAGCACATTAAGCAGCTGCCCTTAGTAGCAGGAGCAGCGGGGTACAAATGAACCAGCAGCGGGGAAAACAACTTCGTGGGAACTCATTAACCAGTTTCGTGGGAACTCATTAACCAGTTTCGGGAAAACATGAACCAAAGGCGGGGAAAGCATCAACCAACGGCGGCGAAGCCATTGTCCAACAGTGGGGAGCACATTAAGCAGCTGCCCTTAGTATCAGGAGCAGCGGGGATCAGATTAAGCAACAGCCGGGAAAAGATCAGCCAACCGCGGGGGAACTCATTAACCAGTTTCGTGGGAACTCATTAACCAGTTTCGTGGGAACTCATTAACCAGTTTCGGGAAAACGTCCACCAAAGGCGGGGAAAGCATCAACCAACGGCGGGGAAGCCATTGTCCAACCGGGGGGAGCACATTAAGCAGCTGCCCTTAGTATCAGGAGCAGCGGGGATCAGATTAAGCAACAGCCGGGAAAAGATCAGCCAACCGCGGGGGAACTCATTAACCAGTTTCCTGGGAACTCATTAACCAGTTTCGTGGGAACTCATTAACCAGTTTCGGGAAAACGTCCACCAAAGGCGGGGAAAACATCAACCAACGGCGGGGAAGCCATTGTCCAACAGACGGGAGCACATTAAGCAGCTGCCCTTAGTATCAGGAGCAGCGGGGATCAGATGAAGCAACAGCCGTGAAAAGAACAGCGAACCGCGGGGGAACTCATTAACCAGTTTCGTGGGAACTCATTAACCAGTTTCGGGAAAACTTCCACCAAAGGCGGGGAAAACATGCACCAACGGCGGGGAAGCCTTTGTCCAACAGGGGGGAGCACATTAAGCAGCTGCCCTTAGTATCAGGAGCAGCGGGGTACAAATGAACCAGCAGCGGGGAAAACAGCTTCGTGGGAACTCATTAACCAGTTTCGGGGGAACTCATTAACCAGTTTCGGGAAAACGTCCACCAAAGGCGGGGAAAACATCAACCAACGGCGGGGAAGCCATTGTCCAACAGGGGGGAGCACATTAAGCAGCTGCCCTTAGTATCAGGAGCAGCGGGGATCAGATTAAGCAACAGCCGGGAAAAGAACAGCCAACCGCGGGGGAACTCATTAACCAGTTTCGTGGGAACTCATTAACCAGTTTCGTGGGAACTCATTAACCAGTTTCGGGAAAACGTCCACCAAAGGCGGGGAAAACATGAACCAACGGCGGGGAGGCCATTGTCCAACAGGGGGGAGCACATTAAGCAGCTGCCCTTAGTATCAGGAGCAGCGGGGATCAGATTAAGCAACAGCCGGGAAAAGATCAGCCAACCGCGGGGGAACTCATTAACCAGTTTCCTGGGAACTCATTAACCAGTTTCGGGAAAACTTCCACCAAAGGCGGGGAAAACATGCACCAACGGCGGGGAAGCCATTGTCCAACAGGGGGGAGCACATTAAGCAGCTGCCCTTAGTATCAGGAGCAGCGGGGTACAAATGAACCAGCAGCGGGGAAAACAGCTTCGTGGGAACTCATTAACCAGTTTCGTGGGAACTCATTAACCAGTTTCGGGGGAACTCATTAACCAGTTTCGGGAAAACTTCCACCAAAGGCGGGGAAAACATGCACCAACGGCGGGGAAGCCATTGTCCAACAGGGGGGAGCACATTAAGCAGCTGCCCTTAGTATCAGGAGCAGCGGGGTACAAATGAACCAGCAGCGGGGAAAACAGCTTCGTGGGAACTCATTAACCAGTTTCGTGGGAACTCATTAACCAGTTTCGGGGGAACTCATTAACCACTTTCGGGAAAACGTCCACCAAAGGCGGGGAAAGCATGAACCAACGGCGGGGAAGCCATTGTCCAACAGGGGGGAGCACATTAAGCAGCTGCCCTTAGTATCAGGAGCAGCGGGGATCAGATTAAGCAACAGCCGGGAAAAGAACAGCCAACCGCGGGGGAACTCATTAACCAGTTTCGTGGGAACTCATTAACCAGTTTCGTGGGAACTCATTAACCAGTTTCGGGAAAACGTCCACCAAAGGCGGGGAAAACATGAACCAACGGCGGGGAGGCCATTGTCCAACAGGGGGGAGCACATTAAGCAGCTGCCCTTAGTATCAGGAGCAGCGGGGATCAGATTAAGCAACAGGAGGGAAAAGATCAGCCAACCGCGGGGGAACTCATTAACCAGTTTCGTGGGAACTCATTAACCAGTTTCGGGAAAACTTCCACCAAAGGCGGGGAAAGCATCAACCAACGGCGGGGAAGCCTTTGTCCAACAGTGGGGAGCACATTAAGCAGCTGCCCTTAGTCTCACGAGCAGCGGGGTACAAATGAACCAGCAGCGGGGAAAACAACCTCGTGGGAACTCATTAACCAGTTTCGTGGGAACTCATTAACCAGTTTCGGGAAAACGTCCACCAAAGGCGGGGAAAACATGCACCAACGGCGGGGAAGCCATTGTCCAACAGTGGGGAGCACATTAGGCAGCTGCCCTTAGTATCAGGAGCAGCGGGGTACAAATGAACCAGCAGCGGGGAAAACAACCTCGTGGGAACTCATTAACCAGTTTCGTGGGAACTCATTAACCAGTTTCGGGAAAACGTCCACCAAAGGCGGGGAAAGCATCAACCAACGGCGGGGAAGCCATTGTCCAACAGTGGGGAGCACATTAGGCAGCTGCCCTTAGTATCAGGAGCAGCGGGGATCAGATTAAGCAACAGCCGGGAAAAGAACAGCCAACCGCGGGGGAACTCATTAACCAGTTTCGTGGGAACTCATTAACCAGTTTCGTGGGAACTCATTAACCAGTTTCGGGATAACGTCCACCAAAGGCGGGGAAAACATGCACCAACGGCGGGGAAGCCATTGTCCAACAGGGGGGAGCACATTAAGCAGCTGCCCTTAGTATCAGGAGCGGCGGGGATCAGATTAAGCAACAGCCGGGAAAAGATCAACCAACCGCGGGGGAACTCATTAACCAGTTTCGTGGGAACTCATTAACCAGTTTCGTGGGAACTCATTAACCAGTTTCGGGAAAACTTCAACCAGAGGCGGGGAAAGCATCAACCAACGGCGGGGAAGCCTTTGTCCAACAGGGGGGAGCACATTAAGCAGCTGCCCTTAGTATCAGGAGCATCGGTGCACAAATGAACCAGCAGCGGGGAAAACAGCTTCGTGGGGACTCATTAACCAGTTTCGTGGGAACTCATTAACCAGTTTCGGGAAAACATCAACCAGAGGCGGGGAAAACATGCACCAACGGCGGGGAAGCCATTGTCCAACAGGGGGGAGTACATTAAGCAGCTGCCCTTAGTATCAGGAGCAGCGGGGTACAAATGAACCAGCAGCGGGGAAAACAGCTTCGTGGGAACTCATTAACCAGTTTCGTGGGAACTCATTAACCAGTTTCGGGGGAACTCATTAACCAGTTTCGGGAAAACTTCCACCAAAGGCGGGGAAAACATGCACCAACGGCGGGGAAGCCATTGTCCAACAGGGGGGAGCACATTAAGCAGCTGCCCTTAGTATCAGGAGCAGCGGGGTACAAATGAACCAGCAGCGGGGAAAACAGCTTCGTGGGAACTCATTAACCAGTTTCGTGGGAACTCATTAACCAGTTTCGGGGGAACTCATTAACCACTTTCGGGAAAACTTCCACCAAAGGCGGGGAAAACATGCACCAACGGCGGGGAAGCCATTGTCCAACAGGGGGGAGCACATTAAGCAGCTGCCCTTAGTATCAGGAGCAGCGGGGTACAAATGAACCAGCAGCGGGGAAAACAACTTCGTGGGAACTCATTAACCAGTTTCGTGGGAACTCATTAACCAGTTTCGGGAAAACGTCCACCAAAGGCGGGGAAAGCATGAACCAACGGCGGGGAAGCCATTGTCCAACAGGGGGGAGCACATTAAGCAGCTGCCCTTAGTATCAGGAGCAGCGGGGATCAGATTAAGCAACAGCCGGGAAAAGATCAGCCAACCGCGGGGGAACTCATTAACCAGTTTCGGGGGAACTCATTAACCAGTTTCGGGAAAACATGAACCAAAGGCGGGGAAAACATCAAACAACGGCGGGGAAGCCATTGTCCAACAGGGGGGAGCACATTAAGCAGCTGCCCTTAGTAGCAGGAGCAGCGGGGTACAAATGAACCAGCAGCGGGGAAAACAACTTCGTGGGAACTCATTAACCAGTTTCGTGGGAACTCATTAACCAGTTTCGGGAAAACATGAACCAAAGGCGGGGAAAGCATCAACCAACGGCGGCGAAGCCATTGTCCAACAGTGGGGAGCACATTAAGCAGCTGCCCTTAGTATCAGGAGCAGCGGGGATCAGATTAAGCAACAGCCGGGAAAAGATCAGCCAACCGCGGGGGAACTCATTAACCAGTTTCGTGGGAACTCATTAACCAGTTTCGTGGGAACTCATTAACCAGTTTCGGGAAAACGTCCACCAAAGGCGGGGAAAGCATCAACCAACGGCGGGGAAGCCATTGTCCAACAGACGGGAGCACATTAAGCAGCTGCCCTTAGTATCAGGAGCAGCGGGGATCAGAGTAAGCAACAGCCGGGAAAAGATCAGCCAACCGCGGGGGAACTCATTAACCAGTTTCGTGGGAACTCATTAACCAGTTTCGGGAAAACGTCCACCAATGGCGGGGAAAACATCAACCAGCGGCGGGGAAGCCATTGTCCAACAGGGGGGAGCACATTAAGCAGCTGCCCTTAGTATCAGGAGCAGCGGGGTACAAATGAACCAGCAGCGGGGAAAACAACTCCGTGGGAACTCATTAACCAGTTTCGTGGGAACTCATTAACCAGTTTCGGGAAAACGTCCACCAAAGGCGGGGAAAGCATCAGCCAACGGCGGGGAAGCCATTGTCCAACAGTGGGGAGCACATTAAGCAGCTGCCCTTAGTATCAGGAGCAGCGGGGATCAGATTAAGCAACAGCCGGGAAAAGATCAGCCAACCGCGGGGGAACTCATTAACCAGTTTCGTGGGAACTCATTAACCAGTTTCGGGAAACCTTCCACCAAAGGCGGGGAAAACATGCACCAACGGCGGGGAAGCCATTGTCCAACAGGGGGGAGTACATTAAGCAGCTGCCCTTAGTATCAGGAGCAGCGGGGTACAAATGAACCAGCAGCGGGGAAAACAACTCCGTGGGAACTCATTAACCAGTTTCGTGGGAACTCATTAACCAGTTTCGGGAAACCTTCCACCAAAGGCGGGGAAAACATGCACCAACGGCGGGGAAGCCATTGTCCAACAGGGGGGAGCACATTAAGCAGCTGCCCTTAGTATCAGGAGCAGCGGGGTACAAATGAACAAGCAGCGGGGACAACAACTCCGTGGGAACTCATTAACCAGTTTCGTGGGAACTCATTAACCAGTTTCGGGAAACCTTCCACCAAAGGCGGGGAAAACATGCACCAACGGCGGGGAAGCCATTGTCCAACAGGGGGGAGCACATTAAGCAGCTGCCCTTAGTATCAGGAGCAGCGGGGATCAGATTTAGCAGCAGCCGGGAAAAGATCAGGAAACCGCGGGGGAACTCATTAACCAGTTTCGTGGGAACTCATTAACCAGTTTCGTGGGAACTCATTAACCAGTTTCGGGAAAACGTCCAGCAAAGGCGGGGAAAACATGAACCAGCGGCGGGGAAGGCATTGTCCAACAGGGGGGAGCACATTAAGCAGCTGCCCTCAGTCTCAGGAGCAGCGGGGATCAGATTAAGCAACAGCCGGGAAAAGATCAACCAACCGCGGGGGAACTCATTAACCAGTTTCGTGGGAACTCATTAACCAGTTTCGGGGGAACTCATTAACCAGTTTCGGGAAAACCTCCACCAAAGGCGGGGAAAGCATGAACCAACGGCGGGGAAGCCATTGTCCAACCGGGGGGAGCACATTAAGCAGCTGCCCTTAGTATCAGGAGCAGCGGGGATCAGATTAAGCAACAGCCGGGAAAAGATCAGCCAACCGCGGGGGAACTCATTAACCAGTTTCGGGGGAACTCATTAACCAGTTTCGGGAAAACATGAACCAAAGGCGGGGAAAACATCAAACAACGGCGGGGAAGCCATTGTCCAACAGGGGGGAGCACATTAAGCAGCTGCCCTTAGTAGCAGGAGCAGCGGGGTACAAATGAACCAGCAGCGGGGAAAACAACTTCGTGGGAACTCATTAACCAGTTTCGTGGGAACTCATTAACCAGTTTCGGGAAAACATGAACCAAAGGCGGGGAAAGCATCAACCAACGGCGGCGAAGCCATTGTCCAACAGTGGGGAGCACATTAAGCAGCTGCCCTTAGTATCAGGAGCAGCGGGGATCAGATTAAGCAACAGCCGGGAAAAGATCAGCCAACCGCGGGGGAACTCATTAACCAGTTTCGTGGGAACTCATTAACCAGTTTCGTGGGAACTCATTAACCAGTTTCGGGAAAACGTCCACCAAAGGCGGGGAAAGCATCAACCAACGGCGGGGAAGCCATTGTCCAACCGGGGGGAGCACATTAAGCAGCTGCCCTTAGTATCAGGAGCAGCGGGGATCAGATTAAGCAACAGCCGGGAAAAGATCAGCCAACCGCGGGGGAACTCATTAACCAGTTTCCTGGGAACTCATTAACCAGTTTCGTGGGAACTCATTAACCAGTTTCGGGAAAACGTCCACCAAAGGCGGGGAAAACATCAACCAACGGCGGGGAAGCCATTGTCCAACAGACGGGAGCACATTAAGCAGCTGCCCTTAGTATCAGGAGCAGCGGGGATCAGATGAAGCAACAGCCGTGAAAAGAACAGCGAACCGCGGGGGAACTCATTAACCAGTTTCGTGGGAACTCATTAACCAGTTTCGGGAAAACTTCCACCAAAGGCGGGGAAAACATGCACCAACGGCGGGGAAGCCTTTGTCCAACAGGGGGGAGCACATTAAGCAGCTGCCCTTAGTATCAGGAGCAGCGGGGTACAAATGAACCAGCAGCGGGGAAAACAGCTTCGTGGGAACTCATTAACCAGTTTCGGGGGAACTCATTAACCAGTTTCGGGAAAACGTCCACCAAAGGCGGGGAAAACATCAACCAACGGCGGGGAAGCCATTGTCCAACAGGGGGGAGCACATTAAGCAGCTGCCCTTAGTATCAGGAGCAGCGGGGATCAGATTAAGCAACAGCCGGGAAAAGAACAGCCAACCGCGGGGGAACTCATTAACCAGTTTCGTGGGAACTCATTAACCAGTTTCGTGGGAACTCATTAACCAGTTTCGGGAAAACGTCCACCAAAGGCGGGGAAAACATGAACCAACGGCGGGGAGGCCATTGTCCAACAGGGGGGAGCACATTAAGCAGCTGCCCTTAGTATCAGGAGCAGCGGGGATCAGATTAAGCAACAGCCGGGAAAAGATCAGCCAACCGCGGGGGAACTCATTAACCAGTTTCCTGGGAACTCATTAACCAGTTTCGGGAAAACTTCCACCAAAGGCGGGGAAAACATGCACCAACGGCGGGGAAGCCATTGTCCAACAGGGGGGAGCACATTAAGCAGCTGCCCTTAGTATCAGGAGCAGCGGGGTACAAATGAACCAGCAGCGGGGAAAACAGCTTCGTGGGAACTCATTAACCAGTTTCGTGGGAACTCATTAACCAGTTTCGGGGGAACTCATTAACCAGTTTCGGGAAAACTTCCACCAAAGGCGGGGAAAACATGCACCAACGGCGGGGAAGCCATTGTCCAACAGGGGGGAGCACATTAAGCAGCTGCCCTTAGTATCAGGAGCAGCGGGGTACAAATGAACCAGCAGCGGGGAAAACAGCTTCGTGGGAACTCATTAACCAGTTTCGTGGGAACTCATTAACCAGTTTCGGGGGAACTCATTAACCACTTTCGGGAAAACTTCCACCAAAGGCGGGGAAAACATGCACCAACGGCGGGGAAGCCATTGTCCAACAGGGGGGAGCACATTAAGCAGCTGCCCTTAGTATCAGGAGCAGCGGGGTACAAATGAACCAGCAGCGGGGAAAACAACTTCGTGGGAACTCATTAACCAGTTTCGTGGGAACTCATTAACCAGTTTCGGGAAAACGTCCACCAAAGGCGGGGAAAGCATGAACCAACGGCGGGGAAGCCATTGTCCAACAGGGGGGAGCACATTAAGCAGCTGCCCTTAGTATCAGGAGCAGCGGGGATCAGATTAAGCAACAGCCGGGAAAAGAACAGCCAACCGCGGGGGAACTCATTAACCAGTTTCGTGGGAACTCATTAACCAGTTTCGTGGGAACTCATTAACCAGTTTCGGGAAAACGTCCACCAAAGGCGGGGAAAACATGAACCAACGGCGGGGAGGCCATTGTCCAACAGGGGGGAGCACATTAAGCAGCTGCCCTTAGTATCAGGAGCAGCGGGGATCAGATTAAGCAACAGGAGGGAAAAGATCAGCCAACCGCGGGGGAACTCATTAACCAGTTTCGTGGGAACTCATTAACCAGTTTCGGGAAAACTTCCACCAAAGGCGGGGAAAGCATCAACCAACGGCGGGGAAGCCTTTGTCCAACAGTGGGGAGCACATTAAGCAGCTGCCCTTAGTCTCACGAGCAGCGGGGTACAAATGAACCAGCAGCGGGGAAAACAACCTCGTGGGAACTCATTAACCAGTTTCGTGGGAACTCATTAACCAGTTTCGGGAAAACGTCCACCAAAGGCGGGGAAAACATGCACCAACGGCGGGGAAGCCATTGTCCAACAGTGGGGAGCACATTAGGCAGCTGCCCTTAGTATCAGGAGCAGCGGGGTACAAATGAACCAGCAGCGGGGAAAACAACCTCGTGGGAACTCATTAACCAGTTTCGTGGGAACTCATTAACCAGTTTCGGGAAAACGTCCACCAAAGGCGGGGAAAGCATCAACCAACGGCGGGGAAGCCATTGTCCAACAGTGGGGAGCACATTAGGCAGCTGCCCTTAGTATCAGGAGCAGCGGGGATCAGATTAAGCAACAGCCGGGAAAAGAACAGCCAACCGCGGGGGAACTCATTAACCAGTTTCGTGGGAACTCATTAACCAGTTTCGTGGGAACTCATTAACCAGTTTCGGGATAACGTCCACCAAAGGCGGGGAAAACATGCACCAACGGCGGGGAAGCCATTGTCCAACAGGGGGGAGCACATTAAGCAGCTGCCCTTAGTATCAGGAGCGGCGGGGATCAGATTAAGCAACAGCCGGGAAAAGATCAACCAACCGCGGGGGAACTCATTAACCAGTTTCGTGGGAACTCATTAACCAGTTTCGTGGGAACTCATTAACCAGTTTCGGGAAAACTTCAACCAGAGGCGGGGAAAGCATCAACCAACGGCGGGGAAGCCTTTGTCCAACAGGGGGGAGCACATTAAGCAGCTGCCCTTAGTATCAGGAGCATCGGTGCACAAATGAACCAGCAGCGGGGAAAACAGCTTCGTGGGGACTCATTAACCAGTTTCGTGGGAACTCATTAACCAGTTTCGGGAAAACATCAACCAGAGGCGGGGAAAACATGCACCAACGGCGGGGAAGCCATTGTCCAACAGGGGGGAGTACATTAAGCAGCTGCCCTTAGTATCAGGAGCAGCGGGGTACAAATGAACCAGCAGCGGGGAAAACAGCTTCGTGGGAACTCATTAACCAGTTTCGTGGGAACTCATTAACCAGTTTCGGGGGAACTCATTAACCAGTTTCGGGAAAACTTCCACCAAAGGCGGGGAAAACATGCACCAACGGCGGGGAAGCCATTGTCCAACAGGGGGGAGCACATTAAGCAGCTGCCCTTAGTATCAGGAGCAGCGGGGTACAAATGAACCAGCAGCGGGGAAAACAGCTTCGTGGGAACTCATTAACCAGTTTCGTGGGAACTCATTAACCAGTTTCGGGGGAACTCATTAACCACTTTCGGGAAAACTTCCACCAAAGGCGGGGAAAACATGCACCAACGGCGGGGAAGCCATTGTCCAACAGGGGGGAGCACATTAAGCAGCTGCCCTTAGTATCAGGAGCAGCGGGGTACAAATGAACCAGCAGCGGGGAAAACAACTTCGTGGGAACTCATTAACCAGTTTCGTGGGAACTCATTAACCAGTTTCGGGAAAACGTCCACCAAAGGCGGGGAAAGCATGAACCAACGGCGGGGAAGCCATTGTCCAACAGGGGGGAGCACATTAAGCAGCTGCCCTTAGTATCAGGAGCAGCGGGGATCAGATTAAGCAACAGCCGGGAAAAGATCAGCCAACCGCGGGGGAACTCATTAACCAGTTTCGGGGGAACTCATTAACCAGTTTCGGGAAAACATGAACCAAAGGCGGGGAAAACATCAAACAACGGCGGGGAAGCCATTGTCCAACAGGGGGGAGCACATTAAGCAGCTGCCCTTAGTAGCAGGAGCAGCGGGGTACAAATGAACCAGCAGCGGGGAAAACAACTTCGTGGGAACTCATTAACCAGTTTCGTGGGAACTCATTAACCAGTTTCGGGAAAACATGAACCAAAGGCGGGGAAAGCATCAACCAACGGCGGCGAAGCCATTGTCCAACAGTGGGGAGCACATTAAGCAGCTGCCCTTAGTATCAGGAGCAGCGGGGATCAGATTAAGCAACAGCCGGGAAAAGATCAGCCAACCGCGGGGGAACTCATTAACCAGTTTCGTGGGAACTCATTAACCAGTTTCGTGGGAACTCATTAACCAGTTTCGGGAAAACGTCCACCAAAGGCGGGGAAAGCATCAACCAACGGCGGGGAAGCCATTGTCCAACAGACGGGAGCACATTAAGCAGCTGCCCTTAGTATCAGGAGCAGCGGGGATCAGAGTAAGCAACAGCCGGGAAAAGATCAGCCAACCGCGGGGGAACTCATTAACCAGTTTCGTGGGAACTCATTAACCAGTTTCGGGAAAACGTCCACCAATGGCGGGGAAAACATCAACCAGCGGCGGGGAAGCCATTGTCCAACAGGGGGGAGCACATTAAGCAGCTGCCCTTAGTATCAGGAGCAGCGGGGTACAAATGAACCAGCAGCGGGGAAAACAACTCCGTGGGAACTCATTAACCAGTTTCGTGGGAACTCATTAACCAGTTTCGGGAAAACGTCCACCAAAGGCGGGGAAAGCATCAGCCAACGGCGGGGAAGCCATTGTCCAACAGTGGGGAGCACATTAAGCAGCTGCCCTTAGTATCAGGAGCAGCGGGGATCAGATTAAGCAACAGCCGGGAAAAGATCAGCCAACCGCGGGGGAACTCATTAACCAGTTTCGTGGGAACTCATTAACCAGTTTCGGGAAACCTTCCACCAAAGGCGGGGAAAACATGCACCAACGGCGGGGAAGCCATTGTCCAACAGGGGGGAGTACATTAAGCAGCTGCCCTTAGTATCAGGAGCAGCGGGGTACAAATGAACCAGCAGCGGGGAAAACAACTCCGTGGGAACTCATTAACCAGTTTCGTGGGAACTCATTAACCAGTTTCGGGAAACCTTCCACCAAAGGCGGGGAAAACATGCACCAACGGCGGGGAAGCCATTGTCCAACAGGGGGGAGCACATTAAGCAGCTGCCCTTAGTATCAGGAGCAGCGGGGTACAAATGAACAAGCAGCGGGGACAACAACTCCGTGGGAACTCATTAACCAGTTTCGTGGGAACTCATTAACCAGTTTCGGGAAACCTTCCACCAAAGGCGGGGAAAACATGCACCAACGGCGGGGAAGCCATTGTCCAACAGGGGGGAGCACATTAAGCAGCTGCCCTTAGTATCAGGAGCAGCGGGGATCAGATTTAGCAGCAGCCGGGAAAAGATCAGGAAACCGCGGGGGAACTCATTAACCAGTTTCGTGGGAACTCATTAACCAGTTTCGTGGGAACTCATTAACCAGTTTCGGGAAAACGTCCAGCAAAGGCGGGGAAAACATGAACCAGCGGCGGGGAAGGCATTGTCCAACAGGGGGGAGCACATTAAGCAGCTGCCCTCAGTCTCAGGAGCAGCGGGGATCAGATTAAGCAACAGCCGGGAAAAGATCAACCAACCGCGGGGGAACTCATTAACCAGTTTCGTGGGAACTCATTAACCAGTTTCGGGGGAACTCATTAACCAGTTTCGGGAAAACCTCCACCAAAGGCGGGGAAAGCATGAACCAACGGCGGGGAAGCCATTGTCCAACCGGGGGGAGCACATTAAGCAGCTGCCCTTAGTATCAGGAGCAGCGGGGATCAGATTAAGCAACAGCCGGGAAAAGATCAGCCAACCGCGGGGGAACTCATTAACCAGTTTCGGGGGAACTCATTAACCAGTTTCGGGAAAACATGAACCAAAGGCGGGGAAAACATCAAACAACGGCGGGGAAGCCATTGTCCAACAGGGGGGAGCACATTAAGCAGCTGCCCTTAGTAGCAGGAGCAGCGGGGTACAAATGAACCAGCAGCGGGGAAAACAACTTCGTGGGAACTCATTAACCAGTTTCGTGGGAACTCATTAACCAGTTTCGGGAAAACATGAACCAAAGGCGGGGAAAGCATCAACCAACGGCGGCGAAGCCATTGTCCAACAGTGGGGAGCACATTAAGCAGCTGCCCTTAGTATCAGGAGCAGCGGGGATCAGATTAAGCAACAGCCGGGAAAAGATCAGCCAACCGCGGGGGAACTCATTAACCAGTTTCGTGGGAACTCATTAACCAGTTTCGTGGGAACTCATTAACCAGTTTCGGGAAAACGTCCACCAAAGGCGGGGAAAGCATCAACCAACGGCGGGGAAGCCATTGTCCAACCGGGGGGAGCACATTAAGCAGCTGCCCTTAGTATCAGGAGCAGCGGGGATCAGATTAAGCAACAGCCGGGAAAAGATCAGCCAACCGCGGGGGAACTCATTAACCAGTTTCCTGGGAACTCATTAACCAGTTTCGTGGGAACTCATTAACCAGTTTCGGGAAAACGTCCACCAAAGGCGGGGAAAACATCAACCAACGGCGGGGAAGCCATTGTCCAACAGACGGGAGCACATTAAGCAGCTGCCCTTAGTATCAGGAGCAGCGGGGATCAGATGAAGCAACAGCCGTGAAAAGAACAGCGAACCGCGGGGGAACTCATTAACCAGTTTCGTGGGAACTCATTAACCAGTTTCGGGAAAACTTCCACCAAAGGCGGGGAAAACATGCACCAACGGCGGGGAAGCCTTTGTCCAACAGGGGGGAGCACATTAAGCAGCTGCCCTTAGTATCAGGAGCAGCGGGGTACAAATGAACCAGCAGCGGGGAAAACAGCTTCGTGGGAACTCATTAACCAGTTTCGGGGGAACTCATTAACCAGTTTCGGGAAAACGTCCACCAAAGGCGGGGAAAACATCAACCAACGGCGGGGAAGCCATTGTCCAACAGGGGGGAGCACATTAAGCAGCTGCCCTTAGTATCAGGAGCAGCGGGGATCAGATTAAGCAACAGCCGGGAAAAGAACAGCCAACCGCGGGGGAACTCATTAACCAGTTTCGTGGGAACTCATTAACCAGTTTCGTGGGAACTCATTAACCAGTTTCGGGAAAACGTCCACCAAAGGCGGGGAAAACATGAACCAACGGCGGGGAGGCCATTGTCCAACAGGGGGGAGCACATTAAGCAGCTGCCCTTAGTATCAGGAGCAGCGGGGATCAGATTAAGCAACAGCCGGGAAAAGATCAGCCAACCGCGGGGGAACTCATTAACCAGTTTCCTGGGAACTCATTAACCAGTTTCGGGAAAACTTCCACCAAAGGCGGGGAAAACATGCACCAACGGCGGGGAAGCCATTGTCCAACAGGGGGGAGCACATTAAGCAGCTGCCCTTAGTATCAGGAGCAGCGGGGTACAAATGAACCAGCAGCGGGGAAAACAGCTTCGTGGGAACTCATTAACCAGTTTCGTGGGAACTCATTAACCAGTTTCGGGGGAACTCATTAACCAGTTTCGGGAAAACTTCCACCAAAGGCGGGGAAAACATGCACCAACGGCGGGGAAGCCATTGTCCAACAGGGGGGAGCACATTAAGCAGCTGCCCTTAGTATCAGGAGCAGCGGGGTACAAATGAACCAGCAGCGGGGAAAACAGCTTCGTGGGAACTCATTAACCAGTTTCGTGGGAACTCATTAACCAGTTTCGGGGGAACTCATTAACCACTTTCGGGAAAACTTCCACCAAAGGCGGGGAAAACATGCACCAACGGCGGGGAAGCCATTGTCCAACAGGGGGGAGCACATTAAGCAGCTGCCCTTAGTATCAGGAGCAGCGGGGTACAAATGAACCAGCAGCGGGGAAAACAACTTCGTGGGAACTCATTAACCAGTTTCGTGGGAACTCATTAACCAGTTTCGGGAAAACGTCCACCAAAGGCGGGGAAAGCATGAACCAACGGCGGGGAAGCCATTGTCCAACAGGGGGGAGCACATTAAGCAGCTGCCCTTAGTATCAGGAGCAGCGGGGATCAGATTAAGCAACAGCCGGGAAAAGAACAGCCAACCGCGGGGGAACTCATTAACCAGTTTCGTGGGAACTCATTAACCAGTTTCGTGGGAACTCATTAACCAGTTTCGGGAAAACGTCCACCAAAGGCGGGGAAAACATGAACCAACGGCGGGGAGGCCATTGTCCAACAGGGGGGAGCACATTAAGCAGCTGCCCTTAGTATCAGGAGCAGCGGGGATCAGATTAAGCAACAGGAGGGAAAAGATCAGCCAACCGCGGGGGAACTCATTAACCAGTTTCGTGGGAACTCATTAACCAGTTTCGGGAAAACTTCCACCAAAGGCGGGGAAAGCATCAACCAACGGCGGGGAAGCCTTTGTCCAACAGTGGGGAGCACATTAAGCAGCTGCCCTTAGTCTCACGAGCAGCGGGGTACAAATGAACCAGCAGCGGGGAAAACAACCTCGTGGGAACTCATTAACCAGTTTCGTGGGAACTCATTAACCAGTTTCGGGAAAACGTCCACCAAAGGCGGGGAAAACATGCACCAACGGCGGGGAAGCCATTGTCCAACAGTGGGGAGCACATTAGGCAGCTGCCCTTAGTATCAGGAGCAGCGGGGTACAAATGAACCAGCAGCGGGGAAAACAACCTCGTGGGAACTCATTAACCAGTTTCGTGGGAACTCATTAACCAGTTTCGGGAAAACGTCCACCAAAGGCGGGGAAAGCATCAACCAACGGCGGGGAAGCCATTGTCCAACAGTGGGGAGCACATTAGGCAGCTGCCCTTAGTATCAGGAGCAGCGGGGATCAGATTAAGCAACAGCCGGGAAAAGAACAGCCAACCGCGGGGGAACTCATTAACCAGTTTCGTGGGAACTCATTAACCAGTTTCGTGGGAACTCATTAACCAGTTTCGGGATAACGTCCACCAAAGGCGGGGAAAACATGCACCAACGGCGGGGAAGCCATTGTCCAACAGGGGGGAGCACATTAAGCAGCTGCCCTTAGTATCAGGAGCGGCGGGGATCAGATTAAGCAACAGCCGGGAAAAGATCAACCAACCGCGGGGGAACTCATTAACCAGTTTCGTGGGAACTCATTAACCAGTTTCGTGGGAACTCATTAACCAGTTTCGGGAAAACTTCAACCAGAGGCGGGGAAAGCATCAACCAACGGCGGGGAAGCCTTTGTCCAACAGGGGGGAGCACATTAAGCAGCTGCCCTTAGTATCAGGAGCATCGGTGCACAAATGAACCAGCAGCGGGGAAAACAGCTTCGTGGGAACTCATTAACCAGTTTCGTGGGAACTCATTAACCAGTTTCGGGAAAACATCAACCAGAGGCGGGGAAAACATGCACCAACGGCGGGGAAGCCATTGTCCAACAGGGGGGAGTACATTAAGCAGCTGCCCTTAGTATCAGGAGCAGCGGGGTACAAATGAACCAGCAGCGGGGAAAACAGCTTCGTGGGAACTCATTAACCAGTTTCGTGGGAACTCATTAACCAGTTTCGGGGGAACTCATTAACCAGTTTCGGGAAAACTTCCACCAAAGGCGGGGAAAACATGCACCAACGGCGGGGAAGCCATTGTCCAACAGGGGGGAGCACATTAAGCAGCTGCCCTTAGTATCAGGAGCAGCGGGGTACAAATGAACCAGCAGCGGGGAAAACAGCTTCGTGGGAACTCATTAACCAGTTTCGTGGGAACTCATTAACCAGTTTCGGGGGAACTCATTAACCACTTTCGGGAAAACTTCCACCAAAGGCGGGGAAAACATGCACCAACGGCGGGGAAGCCATTGTCCAACAGGGGGGAGCACATTAAGCAGCTGCCCTTAGTATCAGGAGCAGCGGGGTACAAATGAACCAGCAGCGGGGAAAACAACTTCGTGGGAACTCATTAACCAGTTTCGTGGGAACTCATTAACCAGTTTCGGGAAAACGTCCACCAAAGGCGGGGAAAGCATGAACCAACGGCGGGGAAGCCATTGTCCAACAGGGGGGAGCACATTAAGCAGCTGCCCTTAGTATCAGGAGCAGCGGGGATCAGATTAAGCAACAGCCGGGAAAAGATCAGCCAACCGCGGGGGAACTCATTAACCAGTTTCGGGGGAACTCATTAACCAGTTTCGGGAAAACATGAACCAAAGGCGGGGAAAACATCAAACAACGGCGGGGAAGCCATTGTCCAACAGGGGGGAGCACATTAAGCAGCTGCCCTTAGTAGCAGGAGCAGCGGGGTACAAATGAACCAGCAGCGGGGAAAACAACTTCGTGGGAACTCATTAACCAGTTTCGTGGGAACTCATTAACCAGTTTCGGGAAAACATGAACCAAAGGCGGGGAAAGCATCAACCAACGGCGGCGAAGCCATTGTCCAACAGTGGGGAGCACATTAAGCAGCTGCCCTTAGTATCAGGAGCAGCGGGGATCAGATTAAGCAACAGCCGGGAAAAGATCAGCCAACCGCGGGGGAACTCATTAACCAGTTTCGTGGGAACTCATTAACCAGTTTCGTGGGAACTCATTAACCAGTTTCGGGAAAACGTCCACCAAAGGCGGGGAAAGCATCAACCAACGGCGGGGAAGCCATTGTCCAACAGACGGGAGCACATTAAGCAGCTGCCCTTAGTATCAGGAGCAGCGGGGATCAGAGTAAGCAACAGCCGGGAAAAGATCAGCCAACCGCGGGGGAACTCATTAACCAGTTTCGTGGGAACTCATTAACCAGTTTCGGGAAAACGTCCACCAATGGCGGGGAAAACATCAACCAGCGGCGGGGAAGCCATTGTCCAACAGGGGGGAGCACATTAAGCAGCTGCCCTTAGTATCAGGAGCAGCGGGGTACAAATGAACCAGCAGCGGGGAAAACAACTCCGTGGGAACTCATTAACCAGTTTCGTGGGAACTCATTAACCAGTTTCGGGAAAACGTCCACCAAAGGCGGGGAAAGCATCAGCCAACGGCGGGGAAGCCATTGTCCAACAGTGGGGAGCACATTAAGCAGCTGCCCTTAGTATCAGGAGCAGCGGGGATCAGATTAAGCAACAGCCGGGAAAAGATCAGCCAACCGCGGGGGAACTCATTAACCAGTTTCGTGGGAACTCATTAACCAGTTTCGGGAAACCTTCCACCAAAGGCGGGGAAAACATGCACCAACGGCGGGGAAGCCATTGTCCAACAGGGGGGAGTACATTAAGCAGCTGCCCTTAGTATCAGGAGCAGCGGGGTACAAATGAACCAGCAGCGGGGAAAACAACTCCGTGGGAACTCATTAACCAGTTTCGTGGGAACTCATTAACCAGTTTCGGGAAACCTTCCACCAAAGGCGGGGAAAACATGCACCAACGGCGGGGAAGCCATTGTCCAACAGGGGGGAGCACATTAAGCAGCTGCCCTTAGTATCAGGAGCAGCGGGGTACAAATGAACAAGCAGCGGGGACAACAACTCCGTGGGAACTCATTAACCAGTTTCGTGGGAACTCATTAACCAGTTTCGGGAAACCTTCCACCAAAGGCGGGGAAAACATGCACCAACGGCGGGGAAGCCATTGTCCAACAGGGGGGAGCACATTAAGCAGCTGCCCTTAGTATCAGGAGCAGCGGGGATCAGATTTAGCAGCAGCCGGGAAAAGATCAGGAAACCGCGGGGGAACTCATTAACCAGTTTCGTGGGAACTCATTAACCAGTTTCGTGGGAACTCATTAACCAGTTTCGGGAAAACGTCCAGCAAAGGCGGGGAAAACATGAACCAGCGGCGGGGAAGGCATTGTCCAACAGGGGGGAGCACATTAAGCAGCTGCCCTCAGTCTCAGGAGCAGCGGGGATCAGATTAAGCAACAGCCGGGAAAAGATCAACCAACCGCGGGGGAACTCATTAACCAGTTTCGTGGGAACTCATTAACCAGTTTCGGGGGAACTCATTAACCAGTTTCGGGAAAACCTCCACCAAAGGCGGGGAAAGCATGAACCAACGGCGGGGAAGCCATTGTCCAACCGGGGGGAGCACATTAAGCAGCTGCCCTTAGTATCAGGAGCAGCGGGGATCAGATTAAGCAACAGCCGGGAAAAGATCAGCCAACCGCGGGGGAACTCATTAACCAGTTTCGGGGGAACTCATTAACCAGTTTCGGGAAAACATGAACCAAAGGCGGGGAAAACATCAAACAACGGCGGGGAAGCCATTGTCCAACAGGGGGGAGCACATTAAGCAGCTGCCCTTAGTAGCAGGAGCAGCGGGGTACAAATGAACCAGCAGCGGGGAAAACAACTTCGTGGGAACTCATTAACCAGTTTCGTGGGAACTCATTAACCAGTTTCGGGAAAACATGAACCAAAGGCGGGGAAAGCATCAACCAACGGCGGCGAAGCCATTGTCCAACAGTGGGGAGCACATTAAGCAGCTGCCCTTAGTATCAGGAGCAGCGGGGATCAGATTAAGCAACAGCCGGGAAAAGATCAGCCAACCGCGGGGGAACTCATTAACCAGTTTCGTGGGAACTCATTAACCAGTTTCGTGGGAACTCATTAACCAGTTTCGGGAAAACGTCCACCAAAGGCGGGGAAAGCATCAACCAACGGCGGGGAAGCCATTGTCCAACCGGGGGGAGCACATTAAGCAGCTGCCCTTAGTATCAGGAGCAGCGGGGATCAGATTAAGCAACAGCCGGGAAAAGATCAGCCAACCGCGGGGGAACTCATTAACCAGTTTCCTGGGAACTCATTAACCAGTTTCGTGGGAACTCATTAACCAGTTTCGGGAAAACGTCCACCAAAGGCGGGGAAAACATCAACCAACGGCGGGGAAGCCATTGTCCAACAGACGGGAGCACATTAAGCAGCTGCCCTTAGTATCAGGAGCAGCGGGGATCAGATGAAGCAACAGCCGTGAAAAGAACAGCGAACCGCGGGGGAACTCATTAACCAGTTTCGTGGGAACTCATTAACCAGTTTCGGGAAAACTTCCACCAAAGGCGGGGAAAACATGCACCAACGGCGGGGAAGCCTTTGTCCAACAGGGGGGAGCACATTAAGCAGCTGCCCTTAGTATCAGGAGCAGCGGGGTACAAATGAACCAGCAGCGGGGAAAACAGCTTCGTGGGAACTCATTAACCAGTTTCGGGGGAACTCATTAACCAGTTTCGGGAAAACGTCCACCAAAGGCGGGGAAAACATCAACCAACGGCGGGGAAGCCATTGTCCAACAGGGGGGAGCACATTAAGCAGCTGCCCTTAGTATCAGGAGCAGCGGGGATCAGATTAAGCAACAGCCGGGAAAAGAACAGCCAACCGCGGGGGAACTCATTAACCAGTTTCGTGGGAACTCATTAACCAGTTTCGTGGGAACTCATTAACCAGTTTCGGGAAAACGTCCACCAAAGGCGGGGAAAACATGAACCAACGGCGGGGAGGCCATTGTCCAACAGGGGGGAGCACATTAAGCAGCTGCCCTTAGTATCAGGAGCAGCGGGGATCAGATTAAGCAACAGCCGGGAAAAGATCAGCCAACCGCGGGGGAACTCATTAACCAGTTTCCTGGGAACTCATTAACCAGTTTCGGGAAAACTTCCACCAAAGGCGGGGAAAACATGCACCAACGGCGGGGAAGCCATTGTCCAACAGGGGGGAGCACATTAAGCAGCTGCCCTTAGTATCAGGAGCAGCGGGGTACAAATGAACCAGCAGCGGGGAAAACAGCTTCGTGGGAACTCATTAACCAGTTTCGTGGGAACTCATTAACCAGTTTCGGGGGAACTCATTAACCAGTTTCGGGAAAACTTCCACCAAAGGCGGGGAAAACATGCACCAACGGCGGGGAAGCCATTGTCCAACAGGGGGGAGCACATTAAGCAGCTGCCCTTAGTATCAGGAGCAGCGGGGTACAAATGAACCAGCAGCGGGGAAAACAGCTTCGTGGGAACTCATTAACCAGTTTCGTGGGAACTCATTAACCAGTTTCGGGGGAACTCATTAACCACTTTCGGGAAAACTTCCACCAAAGGCGGGGAAAACATGCACCAACGGCGGGGAAGCCATTGTCCAACAGCGGGGAGCACATTAAGCAGCTGCCCTTAGTATCAGGAGCAGCGGGGTACAAATGAACCAGCAGCGGGGAAAACAACTTCGTGGGAACTCATTAACCAGTTTCGAGGGAACTCATTAACCAGTTTCGGGAAAACGTCCACCAAAGGCGGGGAAAGCATGAACCAACGGCGGGGAAGCCATTGTCCAACAGGGGGGAGCACATTAAGCAGCTGCCCTTAGTATCAGGAGCAGCGGGGATCAGATTAAGCAACAGCCGGGAAAAGAACAGCCAACCGCGGGGGAACTCATTAACCAGTTTCGTGGGAACTCATTAACCAGTTTCGTGGGAACTCATTAACCAGTTTCGGGAAAACGTCCACCAAAGGCGGGGAAAACATGAACCAACGGCGGGGAGGCCATTGTCCAACAGGGGGGAGCACATTAAGCAGCTGCCCTTAGTATCAGGAGCAGCGGGGATCAGATTAAGCAACAGGAGGGAAAAGATCAGCCAACCGCGGGGGAACTCATTAACCAGTTTCGTGGGAACTCATTAACCAGTTTCGGGAAAACTTCCACCAAAGGCGGGGAAAGCATCAACCAACGGCGGGGAAGCCTTTGTCCAACAGTGGGGAGCACATTAAGCAGCTGCCCTTAGTCTCACGAGCAGCGGGGTACAAATGAACCAGCAGCGGGGAAAACAACCTCGTGGGAACTCATTAACCAGTTTCGTGGGAACTCATTAACCAGTTTCGGGAAAACGTCCACCAAAGGCGGGGAAAACATGCACCAACGGCGGGGAAGCCATTGTCCAACAGTGGGGAGCACATTAGGCAGCTGCCCTTAGTATCAGGAGCAGCGGGGTACAAATGAACCAGCAGCGGGGAAAACAACCTCGTGGGAACTCATTAACCAGTTTCGTGGGAACTCATTAACCAGTTTCGGGAAAACGTCCACCAAAGGCGGGGAAAGCATCAACCAACGGCGGGGAAGCCATTGTCCAACAGTGGGGAGCACATTAGGCAGCTGCCCTTAGTATCAGGAGCAGCGGGGATCAGATTAAGCAACAGCCGGGAAAAGAACAGCCAACCGCGGGGGAACTCATTAACCAGTTTCGTGGGAACTCATTAACCAGTTTCGTGGGAACTCATTAACCAGTTTCGGGATAACGTCCACCAAAGGCGGGGAAAACATGCACCAACGGCGGGGAAGCCATTGTCCAACAGGGGGGAGCACATTAAGCAGCTGCCCTTAGTATCAGGAGCGGCGGGGATCAGATTAAGCAACAGCCGGGAAAAGATCAACCAACCGCGGGGGAACTCATTAACCAGTTTCGTGGGAACTCATTAACCAGTTTCGTGGGAACTCATTAACCAGTTTCGGGAAAACTTCAACCAGAGGCGGGGAAAGCATCAACCAACGGCGGGGAAGCCTTTGTCCAACAGGGGGGAGCACATTAAGCAGCTGCCCTTAGTATCAGGAGCATCGGTGCACAAATGAACCAGCAGCGGGGAAAACAGCTTCGTGGGAACTCATTAACCAGTTTCGTGGGAACTCATTAACCAGTTTCGGGAAAACATCAACCAGAGGCGGGGAAAACATGCACCAACGGCGGGGAAGCCATTGTCCAACAGGGGGGAGTACATTAAGCAGCTGCCCTTAGTATCAGGAGCAGCGGGGTACAAATGAACCAGCAGCGGGGAAAACAGCTTCGTGGGAACTCATTAACCAGTTTCGTGGGAACTCATTAACCAGTTTCGGGGGAACTCATTAACCAGTTTCGGGAAAACTTCCACCAAAGGCGGGGAAAACATGCACCAACGGCGGGGAAGCCATTGTCCAACAGGGGGGAGCACATTAAGCAGCTGCCCTTAGTATCAGGAGCAGCGGGGTACAAATGAACCAGCAGCGGGGAAAACAGCTTCGTGGGAACTCATTAACCAGTTTCGTGGGAACTCATTAACCAGTTTCGGGGGAACTCATTAACCACTTTCGGGAAAACTTCCACCAAAGGCGGGGAAAACATGCACCAACGGCGGGGAAGCCATTGTCCAACAGGGGGGAGCACATTAAGCAGCTGCCCTTAGTATCAGGAGCAGCGGGGTACAAATGAACCAGCAGCGGGGAAAACAACTTCGTGGGAACTCATTAACCAGTTTCGTGGGAACTCATTAACCAGTTTCGGGAAAACGTCCACCAAAGGCGGGGAAAGCATGAACCAACGGCGGGGAAGCCATTGTCCAACAGGGGGGAGCACATTAAGCAGCTGCCCTTAGTATCAGGAGCAGCGGGGATCAGATTAAGCAACAGCCGGGAAAAGATCAGCCAACCGCGGGGGAACTCATTAACCAGTTTCGGGGGAACTCATTAACCAGTTTCGGGAAAACATGAACCAAAGGCGGGGAAAACATCAAACAACGGCGGGGAAGCCATTGTCCAACAGGGGGGAGCACATTAAGCAGCTGCCCTTAGTAGCAGGAGCAGCGGGGTACAAATGAACCAGCAGCGGGGAAAACAACTTCGTGGGAACTCATTAACCAGTTTCGTGGGAACTCATTAACCAGTTTCGGGAAAACATGAACCAAAGGCGGGGAAAGCATCAACCAACGGCGGCGAAGCCATTGTCCAACAGTGGGGAGCACATTAAGCAGCTGCCCTTAGTATCAGGAGCAGCGGGGATCAGATTAAGCAACAGCCGGGAAAAGATCAGCCAACCGCGGGGGAACTCATTAACCAGTTTCGTGGGAACTCATTAACCAGTTTCGTGGGAACTCATTAACCAGTTTCGGGAAAACGTCCACCAAAGGCGGGGAAAGCATCAACCAACGGCGGGGAAGCCATTGTCCAACAGACGGGAGCACATTAAGCAGCTGCCCTTAGTATCAGGAGCAGCGGGGATCAGAGTAAGCAACAGCCGGGAAAAGATCAGCCAACCGCGGGGGAACTCATTAACCAGTTTCGTGGGAACTCATTAACCAGTTTCGGGAAAACGTCCACCAATGGCGGGGAAAACATCAACCAGCGGCGGGGAAGCCATTGTCCAACAGGGGGGAGCACATTAAGCAGCTGCCCTTAGTATCAGGAGCAGCGGGGTACAAATGAACCAGCAGCGGGGAAAACAACTCCGTGGGAACTCATTAACCAGTTTCGTGGGAACTCATTAACCAGTTTCGGGAAAACGTCCACCAAAGGCGGGGAAAGCATCAGCCAACGGCGGGGAAGCCATTGTCCAACAGTGGGGAGCACATTAAGCAGCTGCCCTTAGTATCAGGAGCAGCGGGGATCAGATTAAGCAACAGCCGGGAAAAGATCAGCCAACCGCGGGGGAACTCATTAACCAGTTTCGTGGGAACTCATTAACCAGTTTCGGGAAACCTTCCACCAAAGGCGGGGAAAACATGCACCAACGGCGGGGAAGCCATTGTCCAACAGGGGGGAGTACATTAAGCAGCTGCCCTTAGTATCAGGAGCAGCGGGGTACAAATGAACCAGCAGCGGGGAAAACAACTCCGTGGGAACTCATTAACCAGTTTCGTGGGAACTCATTAACCAGTTTCGGGAAACCTTCCACCAAAGGCGGGGAAAACATGCACCAACGGCGGGGAAGCCATTGTCCAACAGGGGGGAGCACATTAAGCAGCTGCCCTTAGTATCAGGAGCAGCGGGGTACAAATGAACAAGCAGCGGGGACAACAACTCCGTGGGAACTCATTAACCAGTTTCGTGGGAACTCATTAACCAGTTTCGGGAAACCTTCCACCAAAGGCGGGGAAAACATGCACCAACGGCGGGGAAGCCATTGTCCAACAGGGGGGAGCACATTAAGCAGCTGCCCTTAGTATCAGGAGCAGCGGGGATCAGATTTAGCAGCAGCCGGGAAAAGATCAGGAAACCGCGGGGGAACTCATTAACCAGTTTCGTGGGAACTCATTAACCAGTTTCGTGGGAACTCATTAACCAGTTTCGGGAAAACGTCCAGCAAAGGCGGGGAAAACATGAACCAGCGGCGGGGAAGGCATTGTCCAACAGGGGGGAGCACATTAAGCAGCTGCCCTCAGTCTCAGGAGCAGCGGGGATCAGATTAAGCAACAGCCGGGAAAAGATCAACCAACCGCGGGGGAACTCATTAACCAGTTTCGTGGGAACTCATTAACCAGTTTCGGGGGAACTCATTAACCAGTTTCGGGAAAACCTCCACCAAAGGCGGGGAAAGCATGAACCAACGGCGGGGAAGCCATTGTCCAACCGGGGGGAGCACATTAAGCAGCTGCCCTTAGTATCAGGAGCAGCGGGGATCAGATTAAGCAACAGCCGGGAAAAGATCAGCCAACCGCGGGGGAACTCATTAACCAGTTTCGTGGGAACTCATTAACCAGTTTCGTGGGAACTCATTAACCAGTTTCGGGAAAACTTCAACCAGAGGCGGGGAAAGCATCAACCAACGGCGGGGAAGCCTTTGTCCAACAGGGGGGAGCACATTAAGCAGCTGCCCTTAGTATCAGGAGCATCGGTGCACAAATGAACCAGCAGCGGGGAAAACAGCTTCGTGGGAACTCATTAACCAGTTTCGTGGGAACTCATTAACCAGTTTCGGGAAAACATCAACCAGAGGCGGGGAAAACATGCACCAACGGCGGGGAAGCCATTGTCCAACAGGGGGGAGTACATTAAGCAGCTGCCCTTAGTATCAGGAGCAGCGGGGTACAAATGAACCAGCAGCGGGGAAAACAGCTTCGTGGGAACTCATTAACCAGTTTCGTGGGAACTCATTAACCAGTTTCGGGGGAACTCATTAACCAGTTTCGGGAAAACTTCCACCAAAGGCGGGGAAAACATGCACCAACGGCGGGGAAGCCATTGTCCATCAGGGGGGAGCACATTAAGCAGCTGCCCTTAGTATCAGGAGCAGCGGGGTACAAATGAACCAGCAGCGGGGAAAACAGCTTCGTGGGAACTCATTAACCAGTTTCGTGGGAACTCATTAACCAGTTTCGGGGGAACTCATTAACCACTTTCGGGAAAACTTCCACCAAAGGCGGGGAAAACATGCACCAACGGCGGGGAAGCCATTGTCCAACAGGGGGGAGCACATTAAGCAGCTGCCCTTAGTATCAGGAGCAGCGGGGTACAAATGAACCAGCAGCGGGGAAAACAACTTCGTGGGAACTCATTAACCAGTTTCGTGGGAACTCATTAACCAGTTTCGGGAAAACGTCCACCAAAGGCGGGGAAAGCATGAACCAACGGCGGGGAAGCCATTGTCCAACAGGGGGGAGCACATTAAGCAGCTGCCCTTAGTATCAGGAGCAGCGGGGATCAGATTAAGCAACAGCCGGGAAAAGAACAGCCAACCGCGGGGGAACTCATTAACCAGTTTCGTGGGAACTCATTAACCAGTTTCGTGGGAACTCATTAACCAGTTTCGGGAAAACGTCCACCAAAGGCGGGGAAAACATGAACCAACGGCGGGGAGGCCATTGTCCAACAGGGGGGAGCACATTAAGCAGCTGCCCTTAGTATCAGGAGCAGCGGGGATCAGATTAAGCAACAGGAGGGAAAAGATCAGCCAACCGCGGGGGAACTCATTAACCAGTTTCGTGGGAACTCATTAACCAGTTTCGGGAAAACTTCCACCAAAGGCGGGGAAAGCATCAACCAACGGCGGGGAAGCCTTTGTCCAACAGTGGGGAGCACATTAAGCAGCTGCCCTTAGTCTCACGAGCAGCGGGGTACAAATGAACCAGCAGCGGGGAAAACAACCTCGTGGGAACTCATTAACCAGTTTCGTGGGAACTCATTAACCAGTTTCGGGAAAACGTCCACCAAAGGCGGGGAAAACATGCACCAACGGCGGGGAAGCCATTGTCCAACAGTGGGGAGCACATTAGGCAGCTGCCCTTAGTATCAGGAGCAGCGGGGTACAAATGAACCAGCAGCGGGGAAAACAACCTCGTGGGAACTCATTAACCAGTTTCGTGGGAACTCATTAACCAGTTTCGGGAAAACGTCCACCAAAGGCGGGGAAAGCATCAACCAACGGCGGGGAAGCCATTGTCCAACAGTGGGGAGCACATTAGGCAGCTGCCCTTAGTATCAGGAGCAGCGGGGATCAGATTAAGCAACAGCCGGGAAAAGAACAGCCAACCGCGGGGGAACTCATTAACCAGTTTCGTGGGAACTCATTAACCAGTTTCGTGGGAACTCATTAACCAGTTTCGGGATAACGTCCACCAAAGGCGGGGAAAACATGCACCAACGGCGGGGAAGCCATTGTCCAACAGGGGGGAGCACATTAAGCAGCTGCCCTTAGTATCAGGAGCGGCGGGGATCAGATTAAGCAACAGCCGGGAAAAGATCAACCAACCGCGGGGGAACTCATTAACCAGTTTCGTGGGAACTCATTAACCAGTTTCGTGGGAACTCATTAACCAGTTTCGGGAAAACTTCAACCAGAGGCGGGGAAAGCATCAACCAACGGCGGGGAAGCCTTTGTCCAACAGGGGGGAGCACATTAAGCAGCTGCCCTTAGTATCAGGAGCATCGGTGCACAAATGAACCAGCAGCGGGGAAAACAGCTTCGTGGGGACTCATTAACCAGTTTCGTGGGAACTCATTAACCAGTTTCGGGAAAACATCAACCAGAGGCGGGGAAAACATGCACCAACGGCGGGGAAGCCATTGTCCAACAGGGGGGAGTACATTAAGCAGCTGCCCTTAGTATCAGGAGCAGCGGGGTACAAATGAACCAGCAGCGGGG
>NW_027592220.1:0-60208 GCF_964213995.1 Mustelus asterias
GTAAACGAAACTATGTGGTCTGTACATTAGCAGTAAATAGTTTGAGAAGGACGCATGAAAACCTCAAGAAGGTGAAGATCGAAACGTCCGCCTGCATGTTCGTTTTCCTTTTGGATCAAAGATGGCATGTCTACAAATCTGAACATGCTGGACAAATTCAGCTGCTCTCTCTCAACATATCACGTCAGAGCCGCTGATATCTTCCAGTATTTTTGTTTATTCTTTCTGATTCCAGCATCTGCAGTATGTTGCTCTTATCTCCTGGCGATGAATTCGTTTTTGTCACCAGCCCCCGCCCCACGCCCCCGCAGCCCCCCCCCCCCTCCACCCCCCACCCCCCCGCAGCCACCGACGCCCGCCCCCGCAGCCGCTGCAAGTCCCAAAGTGCGAACAGCTCAGATTTTAAAAATGATTTTCTTCTGTATTGACCATGGTATAGTTGCAGATTCATTGAAATTATCATTGCCAATCACACACAATTATGGAAAGATTTTTTTTGATGCAGTAACGACCATCTCATTAATTGTTGGATATAAATTCTTTTGATAAATTCTGCGTCAGTTCACATCATATTCGTGCATATCTCTGCCAGCCACTGGAAAATAAAGCCAGATTCCAAACCGTTTCTAAAATCTAAGACAGGGCTGTTCCTGCTCGTGGAATGATGAAGAATGAAAGAGAAGAGATTTAACATCATTATCAAAGGAAGGAAAAGAAACACGGGGAAAACGTTTTTTCACGCAGCGAGTGCTTAATGTGTGGAATGGACTGCTGGAGACTGGAGGAAGGTTCAATTGAAGCATTTCAAAATGAATTCGACTGCTATTAAAAAAATGAAAAATGTGCAGTGTTACAGGAAAAAGGCGGAGATATTCATTTTCTGCCAGAACGTTAACACATTCTCATTCGTCACTCATCACTGCATTGAGTTTGAACGGTTCGCTTGTCGTCTCCATACGAGGTGAAGTGCAGCAATGATTAAATGACAGAAGAGTTGTTGGTGTACGTCTTGAAGACGGGAATGGGTGAATGAATCTTGGAACACTTGAGCCTTTAGACTCACCTCTGTAATACTTAAGAGATTCGTGAGGGGTACTGGAGAATTCATTGTTTTTGTTAAAATTCATTGTTTTCGTGCATCCAGACCAGATAAGAGGAACAAATATTCCTGCTGTCTCCAGCTTATCGTATTCAGGAACGCGGCTAACCCAGCTCGAATAAGCTGAGCTGGATTCCATTTTTTGTTACTTTCTTTAACATGATGGAGTTGACATGTCTGCCTTCTGTGACCGTATAATCATAGATTCACATATATTCATGATATTCTTCCTCACCATATAGATATAGAGTGTTATACAGACCCTGATACCCTTGTATACGTATCATTTAACTTGTTTGTGCAAAACCTGTGATGTTTTTCAAGGCTATGAATGACGAACAGGATAGAGCAGAAACAATCGCGGCCTTGGAGATTGCACAAACTACGCAAGGGAAGAAACTGTCGGTGCAGCAAGGATCTCACAATGAACAATGAACAGTCACATACATCTTGGAAAGTTGCAATGTAATAAAGAGCGGGAACCGGTCTGTATAAAACTCTGTTCTTACTTGTGTTCGAGGAGAAAGGCTGGGGTTCCACTGTTAGGAACCTGGCTTCTGCCACAATTGTGAAAATAAACACTGCATTTTGATGTACGACTAGTCTGAGGTATTTTTTACCTACATCAATCTAAAGGGGAAGGGGAAGAAACCAGATATGTGTCTAAAATGTGGTGAGGATGGCAGAATGATGAACAGCCCGAAAGAAAAACAAGAGTAGACAAGAGAATAAAATAGAAACCTGCAAAGAAAATTGGAACAGAATGGATCTGAGTTTAATGTCTGAAATTGTTTGACTCGATGCTGAGTCTGAAAGGCAGCAACGTGCTTCATTGAGGGATGAGTTTCCATTTCTGGAGTTTACATTGAGCATCATTGGAACATTGCAGGAGGCTGAGATGGAAAAATCAGTATAAAGCAAGATTTAGAATTAAAATGATAGAAGACTGAAATCCAAGTAATGGTTCTGGACTGAATACAGGTGTTTCACAACGTCTGCCCAATATGACAGACAAGTTTATCAGCATTATAACGCCTTCAGATAAGAAATATAGAAATTAATGTGACACCTGGATTGCGTGGTGAGGGCTCTGAGCAGTGAGGATGGAAAATGGAACACATCAACCAACAATTCTGATCAATTTTCTATGTCCTCAAAAGATGATCTGCTCGCACTAGTGTTGATGTGGAAGTGCCGGCGTTGGACTGAGGTGGGCACAGTGAGAAGTCTCACAACACCAGGTTAAAGATGGAATCACCAGCTTTCGGAGCGCTGCTCCTTCTTCAGATGAGTTGAAGGAGGTTGACAAATAGACGCAAATACAATAGTACGAGAATTACAGATTGAAATGAAAACAATGGTTCGAATGCGAGTCTTTTCAGGTAATCTAGCCGTTAAAGATACAGACAGCAAGGGTGGAGAGAGGGATAATCACAGATTAAAGAAGTGTGTCTTCTGTCAAGTCAGGACAGTTAGAATGATTTTGCAAACTCAGAGAGTATGGTGGAAGTTATGTGTCGGGTAACTTGAACCCAAGATCCCGGTTGAGCACTTCCTCATGCATGTGGAACTTGCCTGTCTGTTTCTGTACGGCGTTTCTGCGTTGTCGTTTGTCTTGAAGAGACCTGAAGATCGAAGGCTGAATGGCCTTGACTGCGGAAGAGTTCCCCTGTTGGAAGGCAATACAGCAAACTGGTGATGTCGTTGAGGCCGCAAACACTTTCCGGTGGTTTGGTGGTTAGGATTCGGCGCTTTCACCACCGTGGCCTGTGTTCCATTCCGAGTCAGGCAAGCTACTTTCCATTCCCAAAACAAAGGAATTTCATTCCCAGAGGAAATTTGGCATGTCAGCTATGACTCTTAGCAACGTTTACAGATTCACGAAATAAGCTTTCTTTCTTGTTCTATCACAGTTTGGTGTGGATCGTGATCTGTGCTCCACCGCAAGGAACAACAAAAGGTTGTGAATGTTGCCCAATCCATCACGCAAACCAGCCTCTCATCAATTGACTCTGACTACACTTCCCGCTGCCTCGGCAAAACAGCCAGCATAATTAAGGACCCCACGCAACCCGGACGTACTCTCTTCCACCCTCTTCCGTCGGGAAAAAGATACCAACGCCAGATGTCACGTACCAACCGACTCACGAACAGCTTATTCGCTGCTGCTGTCAGCCTTTTGAATGGACTTACCTTGCATTAAGTTGGCCTTTCTCTACATCCTATCTATGACTGGAACACTACATTCTGCACTCTCTCGTTTTCTTCTCTATTAACGGTATGTTTTGTTTGTAGAGCGCGCAAGAATCAATATTTTTCACTGTATGGCTAATGCATGTGACAAAAATAAATCAAATCAAATCAAATCAAATGAAACAACTGATCAGATCACATCAGACTCTGGCGAGTGGCTTGCTTTTGCGCTGCAGGGATTACGTGGTTCGATGTTGCAGACACTGCTTGGAAATCTGTTTGATTATCGAATCCGTGGCCGAACCATGGACAGCAGAGCCTCAATTGAGCTTCTTAAAATTATCATCTGAGATACAGAATAATTAACCTTCAACTTCATGAATTCAGAAACGGTTTGTAAACTTGGTTCATTTTCCAGTGGCTCACGAGATATGCACCAATAAGATTTTAACTGAGGCAGCTTTTATCAAATGAATCGAAATCAAACAACTGATGAGATGATAATAGCCACAGAAATAATTTTTCCATGATTATGTGAGAGT
The DNA here is from genome assembly GCF_964213995.1 of Mustelus asterias. Lineage (NCBI taxonomy): Eukaryota > Metazoa > Chordata > Chondrichthyes > Carcharhiniformes > Triakidae > Mustelus > Mustelus asterias. Next base: position 3,835 of record NW_027592220.1, read on the forward strand.
GGGAATGATATTGTCTGTCTTTGCTCAATCTGCACCTATCCCTCGGCAATGCAAAAGACAATATAATTGAAGAAAAGCATCTCAGCTGTAAAGCACTTTGGAACTTCCAGCGGTTTGGAAATAAAAACGCAGTTCCAGACAAGATAAAAGCAAAATACTGCCGATGCTGGAATCTGAAACAACAAATGAAAATGCTGGGACATCTCAGCAGGTCTGACATCATCTGTGGAGAGAGACCAGCTGAGATGGTCCAGCATGTTCAGATTTCAAGACACGCCGTTTTTCCTCCAAAATTAAAAAGAACATTCAGTTTGAAATGAACGGTAAATGCGCCTTTCTGTCTCCACCTGGTTCTTGTTCTTTTTCATACATCCATCTCATTGTCTTTCCTGCCAATCCAAAAGTCTTTATTTGTTGGTTAAAGCCGCTGTTTGCTGCATTAAATGGTACTCCGTCTTGGGGAAAAGAACTGATCTCGTCAGAACTCAGTTGCCGCTCTGCAAGTGTAAGTGGCAAGTGTACAATGCATCAAGCATCGCTTCCTCGTTAGTATAGTGGTTAGTATCCCCGCCTGTCACGCGGGAGACCGGGGTTCAATTCCCCGACGGGGAGCATGTTGCAATTTTATTTTGTCAAATTGTTCCTGTGTTGTTCTCCAAGATTGAAAACAAAACCCTCACCTGAGATCAACCCTAACCTGAGATCAACGCTCGTTCGATTCCTCAGCATTTTGGCTCATCTTTGATTTGGCGATGCCAATGTTTGGGTGGGATGGACACAGTAAGAAGTCTCACAACACCAGGTTAAAGTTCAACAAGTTTATTTGGAATCACGAGCGCTTGGTGCGCTGCTCCTTCATCAGGTGAGTGGAGGTTGGTTCACAAACAGGGCATCGACAGGCAAAAACACAATTGCAAGGTAATTTCAATTTGGAATGTGAACAATAGTTCGAATGCGAGTCTTTACAAAGAATCAAGTCTTTAAAGGTACAGACAGTGCGACTGGAGGGAGGGATAAACATAAGTTAAAGAGGTGTGAATTGTCGTAAGTCAGGACAATTAGTAGGATTTTGCAAACCCAGAAAGTATGTTGGGGGTTATGTGTCATGTGAACTGAACCCAAGATCCTGGTTGAGGCCTTCCTCATGCATGCGGAACTTGCCTGTCAGTTTCTGCTCGGCGATTCTGCGTTGTCGTGTGTCTTGAAGGCCACCTTGCAGATAGCTGACCCGAAGATCAGAAGCTGAATGCCCTTGACAGCTGAAGTGTTCACCGACTAGAAGGTAGCTCTCCTTCCTGGTGATGCCTCTGTTGTCATGTACGCCCTGATGGTCTCGTGGTTGGGATTCGACGCTTTTACCGCCACAGCTCTGGTTTGATTCCCAGTCTCGGAAACAACTTTTCATTCCCAGAACAACAACATCGGGCTCTGGCGGAGAATTTTTTTCATCACTTATTTATTTCACGACAAGCACTCTATTGTACAATATTTCAAATGTTTGCAAAGTTACCAAGAGTATATGGGAAGTCAGGCAAAACTGCGAAGTGTCCCACGTATCAGCGTCGATGTTATTGGCCTCCGTCAGTGGTAGTGCAGAGCAAGATGGTGAAATGATGAAAGTTCCGTCCTTCCTCGATGGGACGAATGGTTTGATTTTGCGCTGCAGAGATTCCGTGGTTCTAGTAATCACTGCTAGTCATGAAATAAATAAGTGATAAAAAAGAATTCTCCGCCAGAGACCGATGTGATCTCATCAGTTGTTTTGGGAAGGAAAAATAACTTTCTTAACCGGGAATCGAACCCGAATTAGCATTTTTACCGTGCTTATCCTCCTGACACAAATGGGCATTTTCGCATGATCAATGGTGCTACTACAGCCGATTCGGGAAAGACAAAATCTGCCACAAGTCATGCAAATGAAACTGGCATCTTCTTTTGAGCTTCTGAAACCACATGTTTTCATGGAGGCAAACTCCTGCCTCAAGCTGGTATCCTGATTTGAATCGATTGTCAGCTTGAGTTTTTCATTGGATTAGAAATATGGGAATATGGAATGTTGCTGGTCGATTCACCCCTCAAGCCTGTTGGTCCAAACTTCATCTTGTTTCCGTGAACCTCGACACATTAACTGAACGAATAATCAGTTCACCCTCAATGCGGAGGCAGAGCAAAATCATCACCAACGAAGATGGGATTCAAACCCACGTGTATAAAGCATAGTAGAGGAGCAGTTATATCGTCTTCACCACTCGGCCACCGCGTCATGCTAAAGGTAGCACCAAAGCAACTCTTGTGTTTTTCACGCCCGGAACAAAAACATATTTCTCCCGCAGGATTATGTTGTGTTTCTGCTCTCTCGTTAATCTTGTTTCACTGTTACTCTTCCATTCGATGTAAATCCACAGAAGGCTAAAAAGGAAGACAGTTCTCGTGGCGCAACGGTAGCGTTCTGACTCCAGGTTGGAAAGTTGCGTGTTCCAATCGCGTCAGGTTCACGGAACGGTTCTGCAGTTGGTCTTTAGATTTTGAGTCTTGGTAAAGTTGATCGTTTGCAAATGTTCCCAAAATTATGAATTTCTAAATTTTGATAGAAATGATATTTTAGGGATGCTTCCTGTTCACATGCTCAGTTTATATTTTTGTTTGCACAGTTTTACATCCAGACAAGGTGTCAGGGACGTGATGTGTCTATGGCTTGTAAAATTACAGCAAGATCCACATTCCCAGATATTTCTTTGGGTCGTCGAAGACGAGAACTGACTGGTGGTGATTTATCCGGAGGATAAACACCTCAGGCGAGTAGCAAGGCTAAGAAGGCGGGGCCTTCGTGAATAATCTCAACCAATACAGGAAATGATCCCGAGCTGTTGGCGCAATGAACTGTCTAGCCAACTTGGACAAATGCACAGTTCCACCCACTGTAATAGAGATCAAGTTAATGAGGCAAATTTAATGCTGAGAAATTCAGGATATGCCAGTGGGCAGCGGCCGATCCATCGACCTTTGGGTTGTGGGCCCAGCACGCTTTCGCCGCGCCACTCTGCTCCATACGTCGAAGCCCTCCTGCCTATTACCGTTGCGCGGGAGCCAAAAAAACGATTCACTGTCTCTTTTTATTTAAAAAAAAGACCCACGTGTTGGGAAGCTCACCCTCGTTGGACAATAATACGTAACATCAACCCGAATGTAGCAGACAGAGAAAGACACACAGAAAAGCAGTCAGAGACCATCAGGACACACACACAATGCAGACAGAAAAGATGCGGAGCAAACAAGCAAGATACTGAGCTGGTCAGCTGATTATTTATGAAAAGCTGTTTCCTGTTACACAAAGGTAGGCCCTGTTTTGAAATGTATTTCCTGTTGTGTAACTGTGCTCTCTGCTGCGAAACGGCTCTCTCTGTTGTGGAACTGGGACTCTGCCGCTGACAAATCCTAACTGTGGTTGTTTCAAATTCTTACCTGCTGTGTAAATGTGTTCCCGGTTGTGTAAACATCATCCGCCTTGTGCAGAAGTTTTCTCTGTTCTATAAATGTGTTACCTGTTGCGTGAAATGTTTTCAGTTGTTCTGCGAAGATGTTTTCTGTGGGAAAGCAATGGAAGGGAATTTCAAGGCCGCTGCTGTTGAAGCTAGCTTTCAATTACAGACTTATTTAGGCCGAATAGACTACTTCTGTTTCTGTTTGCTCTCCATGTTTCTATGTATTAAATCAGCGAATTTAAATTTCGCCAACTGCAGTGGTGAGATTTACTCCGTATCCCCAAAGGTCAATACGGCCTCTGGATTACCAGCCCAGTGACGTAACCTTTCATCCGTGTAAACAAAAACAGTCAATTCAGCTACTATTAATCCTCTTCCTGAGGAGATTAGGATTTCCTCTACATAATTTCAATCAACCGATTGATTCAAATTTTGTTCGACTTTTGAACATCAATAATATATCCAGATCAAACAGACATTGTGGAATTGTTCGGACCTAAAAATACCGACATTACTGAGAACTTAATGGGCAAAATTAAAAGGAAATACATTCTGAGAAAGAGCCTTGCAACGTTTGGAAGAAAAAGTGGATTTCAGATGATGAGCGAGAACTCAGTTCCCAGCAAATAACACAGATGCTATATAAAGTGACTGCGTCAGGACACGAACCTGCAATCTTTCGTTACCACGAAATCATTGGCAAGATGGAAGCCAGATACTTTATCCATCATACCACGTAGTCAACACCCGACAACTGCCCTGATATTAGCATACTGTCAATAAATACTGTGATTTTATATTTTTTCAGTTCTATTTTTGGTTGATCCACTGATTCCCAGATCCCCGAAAATACAAAAGAAACCTCCAGCTGCCGCATATTGTGTTTTTCAATCTTGGAAAAACCTTTGAGTCTGTGAGTTGTGAAGATTCATGCAGCGTGATGGATGGAGTATTAATGAATGACTGTAAGAGCAGGAAGGTTCAGATCGAGCTGGACCAAATTTTGGTGACGCCACATCACCACAAACCACGACAGTAAGGATTTGATTGCTCTGGAGTGGGTGCAGTGGCCATTTACCAGATCGTTTCCTGGGATGGAGAATTTGAGCGATGAAGAGATACTGGATTGTGTCAGGTTGTTTTATTTCAATCTGTGAAGGCTGAGTGGAGACCTGATTGAGGTGTATGCGATTGTTAGACTATGCACAGAGTGAATAGGAAGTTGCTGCTGCCTCATAGCACTGGGGATCCGGGTTTGTGTCACTGTCTGTGTGGAGTCTCCACGTTCTCCCGTATTTGCGTGGATTTTCTCTTGGTGAACAAAGAACAAAGAAAATTTCTGCACAGGAACCGGCCCTTCGGCCCTCCAAGCCTGCACCGACCATGCTGCCCGACTTAACTCATCCCCCCTACCATCCCGGGGACCATATCCCTCTATTCCCATCCTATTCATGTATTTGTCAAGACGCCCCTGAAAAGTCACTGTCGCATCCACTTGCACTACCTCCCATGGCAATGAGTTCCGGGCACCCTCCACCCTGTGTGTACAAACTCTGCCTCGTACATCTCCTTTAAATCTTGCCCGTCACACCTTAAACCTGTGCCCCCTTGTAATTGATTCTTCCACCCTTGGAAAAATCTTCTGACTATCCACTCTGTCCATGCCTCTCATAATCTTGTAGACTTGTAGCAGGTCGCTCCTCAAACTCCGTCGTTACAGTGAGAACAAATCAAGTTTCTCCAATCTGTCCTCATAGCTAATACCCTCCATACCAGGCGACATCCTGGTAAATCTTTTTTGTACCCTCTCCAAAGCCTCTACATCCTTCTGGTAGTGTGGACACCAGAATTGAACACTGTATTCCAAGTGAGGCCTAACTAAGGTTCTATAAAGCTGCAACATGACTTGCCAATTTTTAAACTCAATGCCCTGGCCGATGAAGGTGAGCATGCCGTATGCCTTCTTGACTACCTTCTCCACCTGCACTGCCACTTTCAGTGACCTGTGTACCTGTGCACCCAGATACCTTTGCCTATCAATACTCTTAAGGGTTCTACCATTTACTGTGTATTTCCTATCTGTATTAGACATTCCAAAATGCATCACCTCACATTTGTCCGGATGAAACTCCATCTGCCATCTCTCTGTCCAAGTCTCCAACTGATCTATGTCCTGCTGTATCCTCTGATGGTCCTCATCAATATCCACAAATCCACCAACCTCTGTGTCGTCCACAAACTTACTAATCATACCAGTTACATTTTCCTCCAACTCATTTATATAATATTGCAGCAGCAAAGGTCCCAGCCCTGATCCCCGGGGATCGCCCACTTGTCACAGCTCTCCATTCAGAAACTCGATGAAGTTCGTGAGACACGGCCTCCCTTTTACAAAACCATGTTGCCTCTCACGAGTACGTCCATTCATTTCCATGTGGGAATATATCCAATCTCGAAGAATCCTCTCCAATAATTTCACTAGCACTGATGTAAGGCTCACCGGCCTGTAATTACCTGGATTATACTGGCTACCCTTCTTAAACAAAGGAACAACATTGGCGATTCTCCAATGATCTGGGACCTCCCCTGTCGCCAGTGCGGATACAAAGATTTCTCTCAAGGCTCCAATAATTCCCTTCCTTGCCTCTCTCAATATTCTGGAGTATATCCCATCAGGCCCACTTTGTCGACCTTAATTTTTCTCAACAATACCAATACTTCCTCCTTTTTGATCTCAACATGACTGATGCTGTCTGCACGTCCTTTCCCAGACTCATCATCAACCTAGTCCTTCTCTTTGGTGAAAACTGACGCAAAGTATTCATTTAATACCTCACCCAATTCCTCTACTTCCACGCAGAGATTCCCTCCCTTGTCCTTGAGTGGGCCAACCCTCTCCCTGGCTACCCTCTTGCTCTTTACGTATGCATAAAAAACTTTGGGATTTTCCTTAATCCTGCTGGCCAACGCTTTTTCGTGACCACTTTTAGCCCATTGTTAATGATATTTTCTACATCCCTCATCATACAAGGAGCCCTGGTTGTGGTTCCCCTCCCTTTCACCCAAATTCAAATGTACCGAATCTTTGCCTGAAACATGTCCTCCTGAAAGATCACCCATTGTTCTGTTACAGTTTTTCCTGCAAGATTTTGGGTCCATTTGACTCTGGCTCATCCCAGCTCCTCCCATTGAAGTTAGTTCTCTTCCAATTCAGATTGTTTCTTCAGATTGTTTCGTGCTAATGACAAGCTTGTGATACAATGATCACTGTTACCCAAGTGACCACCCACTGACACTTCGTTCATATGGTCAACCTTCCTGTCAGTCTGTGAACACAGTAAGTAGTCTCACAAAACCAGGTTAAAGTCCAACAGGTTTATTCGGTAGCACGAGCATTCGGAGCGCCTTCATCAGATAGCTCGTGCTACCAAATAAACCTGTCGGACTTTAACCTGGTGTTGTGAGACTACTTAATGTGCCTACCCAGTCCAACGCCGGCAACTCCACGTCAGTCTGTGAGAGAATGTAATTAATTCTGTATCTGTCATCCATGATCTGCATACAGATTTGCTCCTCTATCTCTTTCTCACCACACCTCTCTTTTTTCCTTCTCTATCACTCCTGTTCACATTGTATTGAATAGTAATTGCCCGGTGTTCTCCATTTCTGAACCGCATTTTCATCATTGCCATTCTCATGTATTCCTGTGTGGAGTTTTGTGCTTCTAACTCACCAACCGTATTCACCACCCTCTGTGTGATTACACGCATGCTTTCTAAACCTGTCCTTGTATTCCTCTTAGATTCCATCTTCATCCACTCCGATCTTATATGGTCCTATTTCCTTCTCTGGATATTCCTCCTGTCTAATTCTATCTACTGTTGCCCATCCCCCTGCCAGTTTAATTCAAACCCTCCTCATCCACACAAGTGACCCTCCCCATGAGGACAGAGGCATTGAGTACAGAATCATGCACGTTTCGCTGAGCCTTTAGAAAGCTCTGATTGGACCACAGCTGGAGTATTGAGTCCAGTTCTGCTCAGCATCCTTGAGGAAACGTGTGAGGATCATTCAGCGGGTGCAGAGGCGATTTGCCAGAATGGTTTCAGCAATGAGGGCTTTTAACCACAAGATTGGGTTGGAGAAGCTGGGGTTGACCTTTTTGGAGCACAGCAGATTGACGGGGAGATCTGAGAGAGGTGGACAGGATTATGGCAGGTGTGGATCAGGTCGACAAAGAAAAGCTGTTCCCATTCTCTGATAGTACAAGGACGAGGGCGCACAAGTTGACGGTTTTGGGAAGACACAGAGAAGGCACGTGTGGAAATAATTTTCATGCAGTGAGTAACAACCTGGAAGTTGGTGCCTCTGAGTGTAGAAGCAGAGACGTTGAAAAATTTCAAAGAGGAATTGCGATTGACATTTGAGGGAAGTAAGCGTACAGGGCTATGGGGATAGTGCAGGGGAATGGGACTGACTGGATTGTTGCACGGAGAGCCACCATGGACTGGATGTGTTTCCTGAGATACAGTTGCAATACCACAATCAGTCAGAGGTGGAGAGACAGACATTGTTTCCATGTCACTCCAACTCAGTACCACTGACAGGTAGATACATAAATCTCCGTCCAAATTTTCACCCACGATCAGGTTGTCAGTGTGTCAGTCCTGCAATGTTGCAGCATTAGCTGCAATTAAATTAAATACCAAATAAGACTGAATAATAGTATAACCCGAGACACAAATGTGATTATTAAAATAAGAATACAAATAAATTTGATGAGTACAGCCAGAGATACAGATTACATACCCAACCTAATGCCTCATACAGTGTATGGCAGATATTATATTCTAACAGTGAAAACTAAGCTCAACATCCAAGTATAAAGTTCTTACAACCAGAGTGAATCATGAAAGCATCAATTTGATTAATAAAAATTGAATAACACTTTCTTTCACTTTGCAACGATTGTGAGATGAAAAGATACATGGTCCTTCCCAATTGTGTTCAAATAGAAAGTGATTTAATACTAGGCCAAGTTCTCAATCATTTCATTAAAACCCACATTAGTGGTTTGTTTCTGTCCTGAAATTTCAATGTGGAATGAACTCAGATTGTTAAACAGTCCCAGAGCCTGAGGTTCTGTAATGTATACCACACTGTTAGAGTAGCAGAACTGACAGATCGAGAACCATTCTCGAGCACATGTCCATTACCAGACACTGACAGTTACAGACTGTTACTGAACTCATTGACAGCAACTGAACTCATCCTCAATGACACTAATCAATCTGAAACACAGATATGGAACCACTCACAAAGTCAGAAATCATCACAAATCCACAGATACTGATGAATGTGCCCACACACTACACACTCCATATTAAAGAATGAGAGTTACAGACCCACATTTTCATACAGGTTTTCCACATTCCCAGGGAGGATCACTGAACTATAATAAAATAATGCCATACTCATACCCAGCATCAGATCCTGGCAGACACAGAATGAATTCCACATTCACATAGAGCACCAGAATCTGGTATGTGTATTCAACATAGTCAAGTACACAGAGACACACTTCTTACACCACTGAAAGAGGATTTTTGGCCTGTCAAGTCCTGGCTGTCCAAGCGAGTAACACACCTAGTGCCACTCTCCCCACATCTCTGCACATTCTTCCATTTCAGGCAATGATCCGATTCTTTCTTGAATGCCTCGATTTGAAGCAACCTCTCGCAAACTGTTTGGACCCACATCTCAGCTCATAATCACTCGCTGAATCAAAACGTTTCCCATCATGTATCCATTCCTTCTTTTCCCAATTCCCTTAAATCTGTTCTCTCTGCTTCTCAATCCTTCCAGCAATGGGAACAGTTTTTCTCTGTCTACCCTGTCCAGACTCCTCGTGATTTTGAATACTGTTATCAAATCTCCTCTCAATCTCGTCTGCTCCAAGGAAAGTGGTCCCAACTTCCCCAGTTTATCTCAATAACTAAAGTTTCTCATCCTTTTCAATGTGATTCACTTACACATGCTTGAGGCTACGCATATTTATATACAAGGTCCGAACAATTGATCCCAATCTCACGCACAGCACCACCGACTGACAGAATTAATCCTACTCTCACAAACAGCGCTGAAGATAAACAGATAGAGAATTGGTGTCAAGGATGCTCAGATTTTGAGAATGATTCCCACATTCCCATTCATTGCGATAAGCTGACGGATACATGTTGAATTCCAATATCAAATTGAGCAGAGAGCACACTCGGTGCCCCAGACTGAAAGGGGGTTTTAGTTCAGATGGGCAGCATGGTCGGTGCAGGCTTGGAGGGCCGAAGGGCCTGTTCCGATGCTGTAATTTTATTTGTTCTCTGATAGCCAAAGAATACACAGTGATTTGCACTGCCAGAGACTGACAATTAGAGGATGGTTCCCACAGAGAGTTGCAGAGATTGATAGGTAAAGAATAAACCCAGCCCCCTCATGGAGTGGCCGAGAAGGACAGTTAAAACATTAATCCCAAACTGGCATAGCATCCCAGGGAGAGAATGAATCCCGCACTCACTCTCAGCCCCCACTAACTTGCAAACACACAATGAGTCTCCAACACAACCAGAGGCAGAATGACTCCATCAGCCACATAGTGCCCGAGACTGTTAGATACAGAATGATCGTCACCTTCACACACTAACAGAGAGTGAGTAAATCCCACACTCTCACGATATCAGCGAGTAGTAAATCCCACACACACACTGTACCAAAGTGTCAGGGACCCAGGTTCAATTCCACCTTCGGTGATTGTGTGGTGTTTCCACGTCCTCCCCTTGTTTGCATTTCGGTGGATTGACCATGCTAAATTGCCCCTTGGTGTCCCAAATATATTGGTTAGCGGTATTAGCAGGATAAATATGTGGGGTTACCAGGATAGGTTCTGGGTGAGATGCTGTGTCAGAGAATCGGTGCAGACTCGATGGGCCAAATGTCCTCCATCTGCATGGTAAGGATTATCTGACAGTTAAGGCTGAAACAGACAAACTTTGGTTTCTCAGAGAATCAAGGAATAAAATGGAGGTGAAACCGAAGATCTGAAACTCTACAAGCAGTTGGCACGCCCACATCTGGAGTCTGCACCCACAGTTTGGAATCCACACTTTCAAAGAAAAATACAGCTCATGGAGAGAGTGCGAAGATGTGTTACCAGGAAAATGGAAGGCATGCAGGACTACTTTATGAGGGATTTAAGAGTTATTGGATTGCAATCTTTAGAGAAGGCTGATTCATGGTTCAGTTCAAGTTTATAAATTGATATATTTTAATTTGACATGGAAGTATTCTATGACAGGTCTGACACTGGGAAGTTCTGAAGAACAAAGGGACCTTCGCGTGTTTGTCCATAGATCTCTGCAGGCGGAAAGGCAGGTTAAGAGGATGGTGGAAAAGGCATATGGCACACTCGCCTTTATCAATCGGGGTATAGATTGCAATGCAGAGGGGTCAGGATGGAGTTGTATAGAGCTTTGGTGAGGCCACAGCTGGAATACTGTGTGCAGTTCTGGTCGCCACATTATAGGAAGGACGTGAACGCACTGCAGGATGTGCACAGGAGATTTACCAGGATGCTGCCTGGGGTGGAACATATAATTCATGAAGACATCTTGGATAGGCTTGGCTTGTTTTCGTTGGAGCCTAGAAGACTGAGGGCGACCTGATTGATGTGATCAAGATTATGAGGGGCATGGACAGGGTGAATAAGAAGCAGCTAGCCCCCTTAGTTGAAGGGTCAGCTACGAGGGGACAAAAGTTAAAAGTGGGTGGTGCGACGTTTAGGGGGGATTTGAGGAAAAACGATTTTACTCAGAGGAGGTGACGGTCAGGAATGTGCTGTCTGGGAAAGTGGTAGAGGACGGGTGCCTCATATCCTTTAGAAGTTACTTGGATGAGTATTTGGCACACCATAACATTCAATGCTATGGGCCGAGTGCTGGCAAGTGGGATTAGGTGTGCAGGCCAGGGCATTTCGTGCATCGGCCTCTTCTACACTGTCGTATTCTGTGATTCTATGATACATGGCCTTACTACACAAGCTTGAAAAGTTAATTATCCATAGATAAAGTACTTTGTGTGGGCGTCAGTCTAAACTACAGAAAATTGATTCACAGTTAATAGTCACAGTTTTTTTCCCCGCATAGAATTGTTGATATGCTTTTCCTGATTTTTTGTGAATGCTGAAAAGTGTCGTGACTTTTAGAACACTTGTCAGAAACATAGAGTGTTTCCTATCTATGTATTGTCTGATGTTGTTGTTGCTGTTCTTGTTTTTAATACTGTCACTGTGTTTTTCACTGTCTGGCAATAAATAAACAAAATAACTCTTGCTCGAATTGAATGGTGGAACAGAGTCAATGTGCCATGAGGTCAGTGTCTGTTCTTAATTGCTGTGTTCTTGTTACTGGAAGAGACGGATCCATGGATACTGAGGGAAATAAGGGTGGAAATTGCAGAGGCAATGGGTAAATTTTTTCTCACCCAGCTAGTTATATGAATGGTGCTGGAGGACTGGAGAACTGCAAATGGAAAACACACCACTTCAGAAAAGGTTGTAAGAATCAATCCTATCAGTTCAACATCAGGAAAAGCCCTACGTAATTACGAAAGGTGAATCATATTTAATGAAATTGCTCGATATTTTAATGAGGGCAATGGAAAAGGCGAGGGTTCAAATCCCATTCCTGACATTGTTTGGGAGAGGCAGTGGCATCGTGGACAAGTAATCCAGAGATCCTGGGTAATGGGGACTTGGGTTCAAAAGGGCAGTTGGTGAAATTTTAATTCAAGACAAACCTGGAATTAATTCTCGATTTGTCATAAAACCCCATGTGGTTTACGAATGCCCTTTAGGGAAGGAAATCTGCTGGGCAGGAGGAGTGTATTTGAATCAGCAAGTCCAGAGGTAACAAAAGCATGGATGAGGGTTTCAGGTACAGGTGAGTTCAGGCATTATCAACAACGTGTGAAGTTACACAGCTGGAAATAGGTGATGTTTGTGCTGAAACAGATATGTGGTCAGAATCTAAATTCCGAGTGTAATGATGTGCCAGGGACCAGGGAGTGAGATGGAATCATTGACTGGGAATGGAATTTGTGGTGGGAGCTTTGGTCTTCCAGATATTTAATGGGGAATTCTCCGCTTATCTAGTACAGGATGTCGGATAAACAGTCTAATAATTTATTAAGAGGGATTGGTTCTGAGTGGTAATGGTGAGCATGAACTGGGTGTTGTCGGCAGACATGTGAAAACGAGCACTGTTCTTCAGAAAGTGTCACTGAGGGGTAAGGTGTAGAAAAAAGAGGGAGCCAAGGATAGATCCTTGGGGGATTCGGAAGGTAACAACACAGGAGGGAAAAGATAAACCATTGCTGGTGATATTGTGCTTCTGACGAGAAAGATAAGAATAGGACGAGGCGAGTGCAGTCTTACCAAGCTGGGCAACCCTCGTCATCCCTCTCCACCTGTCCACACCTTTGACATGGTTGGCTGCACCATCATGCTCCAATATATTTCCACTGTCAGGTCACTGTTCACAGCAGATGAAGATGTTAATGTACCTGACAACCTGAGGAAACGAATGAAGAAGGAACGGCTGTGCCTCAGTGAGCGAGTGTAGAGAAGGGTGGAGTTCAGAATCATCATCATCTCGGGTGAGATCAGGCCATTCTTCCCAGTCTGGAACACCCAGACTGACTGTAAGAGAGAGAGAGGCTGTAATTAGAACCAAACAGTGAGAGAGATCCATTCAGAGAAACCAAGCTTCACCCCCAAAGCACAGGACAGGAATATCCCAGTTTCTCTCCTTGGCCTCTGCAATGTGAAATGTTCTAACCCGGTGTGGCACTGAGACCCACACACATAGCACAGGAAGATCCCAGTCTCTGTGCTGATTGGTCTGACTCTACGAGGTTTGCAGCGCCGCCACTGCCTAGACTGGGCAACTGCAGCGTGACATGTTTACACAGGAAGCTGCCATTGGAAACACTCAGCTGCGGTTTTGCAGCCAGGCGGAACGGGATCTCCGCTGCCAAAACCCTTCGCGCATCTGGAGTTCCACTGCTGACTCAGGATCCAGACATTGTCGCCAGATGCCTGATGGGCCCAGAGTAATCCCCGTCCTCTGTCCAATCACAGAAGCCGACCTGTCACCGACAGCGAACGAAACCAATCAGAAATTGAGACATTCTTGGAAACGCTTTTGCGCTGATTGATCCTGATCATCCAATCGGTGACCTCGGTCTGTCTGAAATGTGCGCGAACAATGGAAATGACGCTTCATAACGGCCGGGAGCAGAGCGACCTGCTCCGCTCAACACCCGCCCACAGTACGATTGACATCGATTTGAGCCAATTGAAGAACGCCGCTGTAACACACAAACCAATCGGATTGCGGCGCTGTTGTTCGACTCCAGCAGCGTCTCTCCCAAACCAGCGTCATGCGTCAGACCGGGATCTGCATGTTGCGATCTGTGGCCGAAGCCTCTGAGAAATCAGACAGCTGGAGACGGGTAAATAATTCTTAAAGCGGAACCGTTATGAGAATTACCATTGGACAACCATAATTCTCTTTTGGCTGTAAAAGCAACAACAGGATTGGTGAAAGTCAGAACGTGAGCGAAGTCGAACTTGGGGGAAAGAAGAGAGGAAATAAATGGAGGAAACGCGATAGAAATGGAAGAGGAGGAAAGCATGATCGAGGCAGTGAGGTTTAGAGAAGGAATTCTGGAGCTGAGTCCCAAAAAACTGGAAGCACGGCCATCACTGATGGAGTGAATCGAATCAGGGATGCTCAGAAGGCCAAAACTGGAGGAGTTCAGATACCTCAGTGGGGTGTTGGGCTGGAAATGAGAAAAAAGTTGAAAGAACTGAGGCAATTGAGGGACTTGGAAACACGGGTAAGAATTTTAAAATGCAGTCATTGCTTAACCACGAGTCAGTGTTTGTCAGTGAGCACAGAGTGAATGGGTTAACGGTATTTGGAGTGAAATCTAATCTGTGAAATGGATAGTCAAACGGAGGAGATAGTCATCCACTTCAGCAAGCAGAATGGAGGACATGCCTCCGTCTACATCAACTGTGATGAAGTGGAAATGGTCGAGTGCTTCACATTTCTAGGTGTTCAGGTCAGCAACAACCTGTCCTGCTCACTCCATGCTGATGCTATTGCTCAGAAAGCCCACCAACACCTCTACTTTATCAGAATTCTTCGGAAATTTCGCATGTCCGCTGCGACTCTCACCAGTTTTTCCCTATGCACCATAGAAAACACCCTTTCTCGATGCATCTCAGCTTGCTATGGCTTCTGCTCTGACGAAGATCACAAAAAACAACGAAGGGTTGCGAACGTAGGCCAGTGCATCACGTAAAATAGCCTCCCATCCATTAATTCCATCCACAGTTCCTCAGCAAAGCGGCCAGCATCACCACACACACCGACATACAATCTTCCACGTTTTTCATTTCGGAAAAAGGTACTAACTAAACTTACCAGCTGACTTCACAGCAACATGGGATTTAGAGCTGAATTTGCCTATTTCTGCTCCTTCGAGCCTGCTGTTCCATTGCGGCAGATCATGACAGACCTCTCCCTGGGCTCAAGAATAGCGTTTTCCCTGCTGTCATCAGGCTTTTGAGTGGACATACCGTTTATTAGCTTGATCTTTCCCTTTACCCTAGCTATGACTGTAACAGTATATTCTGCACCCTCCCCTTTCCTTCTCCCCTATGTACTCTATGAATGGTATACTTTATCTGTATAGCGTGCAAGAAACAATACTTTTCACTGTATCTCAATACATGAGACAATAATAAATCAAATCAAATCAAATGGTCAAAACTCACCGAGTTCAACGGAAACAGACAGGGAATAAAGAGCAGAGAACGGGATATAAATTATAAATTAGGAACTGAGTGACACCAAGCTTCAGTGTGAGAGCCTGTAGACTGCAGGTGGGGAGGATAGAGTTCAGTAGTTATTAGATGCAGAGAGAGAACAAGGAAAGATTGCTATGCATTCCAACAGAGTGAGGATATTGGGGAGGCAAACTGTCAGACTGTGTATTGGGGCTGTAGGAGGGACAAGAGAGGGATAGGCTATAGGATTCCGAGGGTGTTTGACAGAGTCGATGCAGAGAGTTTGTTTCTCCATATGGAAGAGTCGAGGACCAGATGGCATAATCTCACATAAAGGCGCTGCCTTGTTAAAAAATAGGCATTTAGCAATTTCTTCTCTCAGACATTTGCGAACCTGTCGAATTTTTACCACAGGAAGCTGTAGAAGCTGGGTCAGTAAACATGCTTAAAGCTGAAGTAGACAGATATTTTGATCATATCGGATCTATCATGATCTCACGAAGGTGGAGCAGATTCGGCGGGCTGAACAGTCATCTGTTCCCAAGTCTTCTGGTTTTATGAAATCATTTTTTCTTCATTTATTGGCTGATCTGCCGATTCTGGAAAAATAGAATCTGCCACGAGGGCCGCAAATGAAGCTGGCGTCTGCTTTGAAGCTTCTGAAACCACATGTTTTCATGGTGGCAAACTCCTGCCCAAAGCTGGTGTCCTGATTTGAATCGATCATCAGCTCGAATTTCTCCTGCGGTTAGGAATATGAAAACATGGAATAGTGCTGGACTCCTCACCATCCAAATCCGACTCGAAATTTCATTCGTGAATTCCAAAGCAAATCATTGGTTCGCCCTCAATAAGGGAACGTCTCACTGACAAGGATGAGATTCAAGGAGACTCGTGCAGAGCACAATGGACCAGTAGTCCATTGCCTTAACCACTCAGCCACCTCATCAGGAAACGCTTTACCAAAACAGCTGTTAACACCCTTCAAAAATCTGAAAGAAGGTTGGCTTTCACACAGGTCCTGACTCCGCAGCCAGATGTGAAATGTTGGAAATGTAGTTTCTGTCAGTAAATTCCATTTCCATCACAGCAGCTCTGGGGTTGTTATGAATGAACTGATGTGAAACACTTCAACATCACGTCCAACTTGTTTCCACACATTGCAAATAAAACACCGCGGAAAGACTGAAAGATACAATCGTTTGATGTAAAGGCAATTAATTTTGAATATAACCAATAATTTGGTGGTCGGCTTACTCTTGAGCCAGTGCAATCCATGTAATGTATGGACATACAGTTTGCTGTTCGGGAAGGAATTCCAGGACTGCGAGCCAGCCACAGAAACGGGCGATATTTCCTGTCAGGGTGGGCTTGAAGTAGAACTTGCAGATGGCCGTTGTTTTACTCCATCTGCTGCCCTTGGGCATCCAAGTGAAAGAGATCGTGGGTTGGATGGTGTCTCGTCAAGGGTAAAAACAGACAAGCTCAGGAAAGGGATTTGAATGCACGCCTCCAGAGAAAACTGCGACTTGATTACAGCGCCTTAGACCAGTCGACCACCGTGACACACTTGGTAATGGATATACACTCTCCGCACAAACTCTTTTGAATTCCATTTTCATCTTTGTTTTCCTGTTGTTCCCACCAAAATGAATCACTTCATTCTTCAAATGCCACATGTTCTCCCATTCCACCAACTTCCCCACATACTCTGACGTACAATCTTCCACGAGTTCTACTGGAATTTCTGCAGCTCTTTTCACAACCAGAGGACCTCCCAAACCATTTTACTGACAGTAAGGTTTTTTTGAAATGTCGTCACTGTCCAATTGCTGAACTTTTGAACTGATTGTTCAACAATGTCAGAAATTCTCATGTGGGAAATGGGTGGTGAAATAAATGCTGGAGGTGTGGCTCTAAGGTGCAACGGCTGGCATGTTGAACTTCGAATTGTTGTCTGATAAGAGATTCAAAGGCTGTGTGTTCGAATCCCAGCATGTCTTCCTTTACACAAAGTTTGAAAAAGTAGGAACAGGTTTTTCAATGTTCTCTGAAAAGTGAACTGCCGGCCCGAGCTTCATTCTGTTAAAGGCAACTCCAATCACTCCCCACTTTCCCATCAGAGCAACTTCACAGAAATAAACTCATCACAATCTCAGAACAACCATTCAACAGAAAATTCAAATCGTTCCAAAATGTTGACCAGAGTCAGTCTGCTGCTCACTCCTCGGGCAGATTGCAAACTGGACATTTACATCAGCGGGTACCTGCTCAATAGATTTTCTAGAATATTTGTGACAGACAGCTCGAAAGAAGGATGATGTGAATCTACACCACTGAACGTAAAGACCAACACGTTTATCACAGATGAAAGGAGCAGCTCCTGTTGTAGCTTTAGATCAGACAGTGGAGGATTATCGTCGGCGCTCTGTCAGACAGCATGTTCCTTCAGAAAGCTTTCCAACTGGACACATGGAATGGGCGGCTGTGCGAAGACGAGTGGTTCAGAGCGAGATTCTTCATTGACCAGACTGGAGGAAATGAAACATTTGGATGAAATATATCTCAGACACAATGTACCAGAAAATGGCAGAAAGGGAATAAATCTAACATTCACCTATAGCTCCACTGAAAATGTATCCTCACTCAAAACTCGCTCACTCACTCAAGATCAGAATGTCTCTGACACTCTCACACAGTACTAATGACTAACAGAGACAGAGACTTGAAAATCGAGCTGGAGAGGAATTTGGCCACACAGTCACAGGAGGTGAAGTTTGGACACAACGTTTGATATGCTTGAGGAGTGAATAGTCGAGCGCCATTCAATATACCCATCTTTCTAATCCTATGAGAAAGACGAGTTGGCAATTTCAGCAAATATTTGAAAAAACAAGTTCCATCAGCGAATGCAGACAGGCAGGAGGAGATACCTGTAACTCAATGCTCAGACAATGTTTGAAAGGACCTGTGTGTTCCGATGGTCAGTGTTCTGTGGGAAGCTGGGAGGGGTTTGATTTTTCCTCTTAATCTGCAATCCTTCAGTTAGTTCTTTGTGGAGCTGTTTCTGTGTGTGTTTCCGAATCAGGGATGTTGGAAATGATCTTTAGTTTTCTGAATGTTACCGACCAAGTCCTATCTGCTTCTCAGAAGGAACGCTCAGTGAGCTGAGGCTATGTTTCTGAGTTAACAACCACTCAAGCTTTCCCTGCAGCCTGGAACTCAATGACTGAAGAGAAATTGTGTCTTTCAAATGAAGAGGGTGCAGGTTGAACAATTTCCTGTCCTTCCTTTGGTAATCTCCAGAGTAAGTTGCTGGGTGACAGGTGCAGTATTGCAGTGAGGAAAATGGAAAAGAGAATTGGGGCAATGTCACAATCTTGTTTGGTTGCAGACTTCACTGAACGGGGTTTGTGTTGTTTCACTTGGTGAGGGTCACTGACTGCATGTGATTGTGGAGTAGGCAGAGGATGGTGACACATGTCAGTGAGCAGACAAGTCTGAGGATAATGGCGAGAGAGTCATGCAGTACAGAAGAGGCGCCTCAGCTCATCAAATCTGCACCGACAATCCAACATGAAACCTGCACCAATCCTACCCTCCAGCACTGGGCCCATGGTCCTGAACGTTATGACATTTCAAGTGTTCATCCACATGCTTTGTAAACTTAGTGACATTTTCCCGCCTCTACTACCTTCCCAGGGGTTGCAATCCAAGACTCTCACCAAGCATTGGATGAAAAAAAATGTTTCCCTCAAATCCCTTCTAAACTTCCTGCCCCTCACCTTAAAATTCTGCCCCTTGTTATCAATCCTGAAACTGAGAAGAACATCTGCTTCCTATCCAAAATGTCCATAACCTTCATATTCTTATACACCTCAATCAAGTCTCCCCTCAGCCTTCTCTGCTCTAAAGAAAACAACCCGAGCCTATGAAATCTCCCTTCCAGTTAACATCCGGGTGAATGGCATTAGTACCCTCGACAGTAAGATCGTATCCTTCCTATCGTGATTAGACCAGAACTGCAATCAGTACTTAAACTGTGGCCTCACCAATGTTTTGTGCCGCTCCAACATTGCCTTGCTGCTCTTATAATCATACACTCATGCTCCATTCCTGACGCTCCACGATTCTTCACGACTCACAGGGTAAAAGGCTTTTTCGACGTCGAAAAGTATTACGTACGTTGCTGGAGCTTTCCCTTGTATTTTCGGGGATCTGGGAATCTGTGGATCATCTTACAATGGAATGAAAAATAATATTGTCACGATATTGGCGGCACGGTAGCACAGTGGTTAGCACTGCTGCTTCACAGCGCCAGGGTCCCGGGTTCGATTCTCGGGTCACTGTCTGTGTGGAGTTTGCACATTCTTCTCGTGTCTGCGTGGGTTTCCTCCGGGTGCTCCGGTTTCCTACCACAGTCCAAAGATGTGCGGGTTAGGTTGATTGGCCAGGTTAAAAATTGTCCCTTAGAGTCCTGGGATGCGTAGGTTCGAGGAATTAGCGGGTAAATATGTGTGGGTAGGGCGTGGGTGGGGTTGTGGTCGGTGCAGACTCGATGGGCCGAATGGCCTCCTTCTGCACTGGAGGATTTCTATGATTTATTCACATGGTGCTCACGTCAGCTGAGGCGTACGTGCGCTGACCGCATGGCCTGACTGTGGTATTTCTTACAATGATATCAGAAATTTCCACGTTCGAGTCTTGCCGCGGCCGCTTTAAAGCGAAATCTGGTGGAACTTCCTGGGAACCGAGTTTTTTCGCGTCATATGAAGTCCACTTTTTTATTCAAACATTGCAGGTCTCTTTCTCACAATACATTTCCTTGTTATTTTGTCAATAAAATTCCCACTCATGCTAATAATTTTACCTCCGAACAATTCCACAATATCTGTTTGTTCTGGATAAATTATTCATGTTCTCAACGAGAATAAAATGCTTTGTTTCGATCGGTTTCATTAAATTCTGTGGAGGGAATTCTCATCTCCTCGGAAGAGGTTTAATCATTATCTAAATGAACTGTTTTTGTTTACAGGGATGAAAGGTTATGTCGCTGGGCTGGTAATCCAGAAACCCGCACGAATCTTTGGGGACACGGAGTAAATCTCAACGCGGCAGCTGGTGAAATTTAAATTCACTGATTTAATACATAGAAACATGGATAGAAAACAGCAACAGGAGTAGGCCATTCAGCCAATCGAAGTCTGGAATTGAAAGCAAGTCTCTGCAATGGTGGCCTTGTAATTTCCGTCGATTGTTTTCCACAGACAACATATAGAACAACTGAAAACATGTCACACAACAGGAAACACCTTTACAGAACAGAGAAAACTTCTGCTCAAGACGGATCATATATACACAACCGGGAACACATATTTACACAACAGGGAAGAATTTGACACAACCACAGTGAAGATCTGTCAACGGCAGACCCCGTTCCACAAAAGAGAGAAGAGTTACATGTCATTGTCCAGCCAGGGTGAGCTTCCCAACACGGGGGTCTTGCTTGAAATAAAAATGCAATGAACAGCTTCCTCTCTCCCGCGCACCAGGAATTGGCAGGAACCGGAAAACATTCCGGAGCAGAGTAGCATAGCGGAAGCCTGCTGGGCCTATAACCCAGAGGTCGCTGGATTGAAACCATTCTCTTGCTGTCACATTCTCACTCACTCACGTCAAATGAAACATTCGGCTGCTGCCCAATTTTCTCAACCACCTGGTCGAAAACAGATTGTGATAACTGAAGTTACCAGTCTCGTTATCCTTACTCTTTGCCTCAGTTGGCTGGACAGCTTTTTCAGCTAAAAGCTCGGGATCAATTCTTGTATCGATTGAGATTGTTCATGAAGGCCCCGGCTTCTCAGCCTTGCTCCTCGCCTGATGTGCGACTCCTTCGGTTAAATCACCACCAGTTATCTATCCCCTTTGATGACCCCGAGAAACACTTGGGACTGTGAACCTTGCTTTAACTTTACAAGCAATGCACGAATCACATCCCTGACACATTGTTCAAATATAAAAGTACTGAGCATGCGAACCGGAAGTATTCATAAAATGTAACTCCTTCCATAGTTTCGAGATCTGTCATTCCCCATGAGCCTGACGTGATTTGAACACGCAACCTTCTGATCTGGAGTCAGACGCGCTACCGTTGCGCCACAAGCTCACAGCTTTTACTGTTCTTTTACATCTGGGTTATGTTCGGTGAATTCAAAACTCAAACAGGGAATTGACTCCCTCTTTTCTTTCTCGGGATTTACATCGAATGAAAGAGTAACAGCGATACAAAATTAACAAGAAGGTAAAAACACAAAATTATCCTACAGGAGAAATGTGTTCTTTGTTCCATGTGTTAAAATCACAGGAGGTGATTAGAAAAATAGCCATTGCATGACGAGGTGGCCGAGTGGTTAAGGCGATGGACTGCTAATCCATTGTGCTCTGCACGCGTGGGTTCGAATCCCATCCTCGTCGGTGGTGCATTTTCTCTTTATTGAGTGTGAACTGATGATTCGTTGGTGTTTTGAGATTCACGGAACCAAGATGAAGTTTGGACACAGAGTTGGACAATCTTGATGGGTGGATATTCCAACTCAAGTCCATATTCCAGATTCCTAATCCAATGAGAAACTCGATCTGGCAATCGATTCAAATCAGGACCCCAGCTTTGGGCGGGAGATTGGCACCACGAGAACATGTGGTTTCAGAAGCCTCAAAGTAGACTCCAGCTTCATTTGCGGCCCGAGTGGCAGATTTTGTCTTTCCGGAATCGGCAGGTCAGTCTTTAAAATTCGTGCTGGATTAGCTGGATTGGCCATACTAAATTGCCCTAAATTGTGAGGTGCGACTGTAGCACGGTAAATATGTGGGGTTCCGGGGATGCGGCCTGCGTCGGATTGTTGTCGGTGCAGCTCGATGGGCCGAATGTCCTTCTTCTGCACTGTGGGGATTCTATGAAGTTCGAGGCGGCAGTTTCACTTCTCTGAGAACATTGATACGCCAGTTCCTTATTTCTACAAACTTTATCTAAAAAGCCGACTCCGATGAGATTCTGACCCACAACCTTTGAATATCTCACCAGACAATGATGAGAAGTCCAACATGTCATTCTTTGCGCCACAGAGCCGCAGCTGCAGCATTTATTCCCCATTCCCATGTGGGAATTTCTGACGTCGTTGAACAAACAGTTCAAAAATTGAGCAATTGTATAGTTTCAAAAATACTTCATTGTCATGAAAATATTTTGGGACGTCCTGTGGTTTTGAAAAGAGCTACAGAAATTTCAGTAGACCTCCGATCGGACACAGACAGGTTGGTCAAATGGGAGGACATGTGGCAGATGAAGAATTAAGTGATTCCTTTTGGTGGGAAAAACACAAAGAGACAATATAAAAGAAAGGGTATAATTACAAAACGAGGCGCAGGAACAGCGGGAAATGGGTGGGCATTTGTATAAATCATTGAAGGTGGCAGGACAGGTTGGAAGTGCCGTTAATAAAGCGGACAGTATCCGTGGCTTTATAACGAAAAGCAAGGATCTGATAACAATGTATTGCAAAGAAAATGCTGATTAGCTATTAGATAGCACTTTAGATATTCTCAGCCTTGCCTCTCGGCTGAGGTATGGTAATCCTGAGACTAAATCATCACCAGTAGACCCTCCCTGTTGAGATGGGGATCAGTGGATGGTCATTTGGGACTATGCTGACTTTAACTTTATATCTGTGTCATATTCAGACTGTGTTTTCCATTATCTGCTGCTGTGTGAGGGTTGGGACCTTTCTCATTCTGTCATGGAACTGTGCGTGTACAAGCGATTTGTTCTGACACTCAGCTCCGGGAACTGTAAAAATTAGTTTTGAATTCATTCCGTATTTGCAATCTCGAGGATTGTAAACGAGTTGATGGATCTCTTCATTTTGAATTTCCGATGCATTTTTTTCAGCGTCGCTGACAGAGCCAACATTATGTTTTTATTCATTTTGGGGCTTGGGCGTCACTGGCTGGGCAGCATTTAAGAACAAAGAACAAAGAACAATACAGCACAGAAACAGGCCCTTCAGCCCTACAAGCCCGCGCCGCTCCCTGGTCCAAACGAGACCATTCTTTTGTATCCCTCCATTCCCACTCCGTTCATGTGGCTATCTAGATAAGTCTTAAACGTTCCCAGTGTGTCCGCCTCCACCACCTTGCCCGGCAGCGCATTCCAGGCCCCTAACACCCTCTGTGTAAAATACGTCTTTCTGATATCCGTGTTAAACCTCCCCCGGCTCACCTTGAACCCATGACCCCTCATGAACGTCACCACCGACCTGGGAAAAAGCTTCCCACCGTTCACCCTATCTATGCCTTTCATAATTGTATACACCTCTATTAGGTCACCCCTCATCCTCCGTCTTTCCAGTGAGAACAACCCCAGTTAACCAATCTCTCCTCATAACTAAGCCCTTCCATACCAGGCAGCATCCTGGTAAACCTCCTCTGCACTTTCTCTAAAGCCTCCACGTCCTTCTGGTAGTGTGGCGACCAGAACTCGGCGCAGTATTCCAAATGCGGCCAAACCAACATTCTATATAACTGCAACATCAGACCCCAACTTTTATACTCTATGCCCCGTCCTATAAAGGCAAGCATGCCATATGCCTTCTTCACTACTTTCTCCACCTGTGACGTCACCTTCAAGGATCTGTGCACTTGCACCCCCAGGTCCCTCTGCGTATCTACACCCTTTATGGTTCTGCCATTTATCGTATAGCTCCCCCCTACGTTCGTCCTACCAAATGTATCACTTCGCATTCATCTGGATTGACCTCCATCTGCCATTTCTTTGCCCAAATTTCCAGCCTATCCATATCCTTCTGTAGCCTCTGACAATGTTCCTCACTATCTGCAAGTCCAGCCATTTTCGTGTCGTCCGCAAACTTACTGATCACCCCAGTTACACCTTCTTCCAGATCGTTTATATAAATCACAAACAGCAGAGGTCCCAATACAGAGCCCTGCGGAACACCACTAGTCACAGGCATCCAGCCGGAAAAAGACCCTTCCACTACCACCCTCTGTCTTCTGTGACCAAGCCAGTTCTCCACCCATCTAGCCACCTCCCCCTTTATCACATGAGATCCAACCTTGTGCACCAACCTACCTTGAGGGACTTTGTCAAACGCTTTACTAAAGTCCATATAGACGACATCCACGGCCCTTCCCTCGTCAACCATTCTCGTCACTTCTTCAAAAAACTCCACCAGGTTAGTTTATTGCTCAAACCTAGCTACCGAGGGCAGTTGAGAAGTAATCACATTGCTGTGTCTCTGGAGTCACATTTAGGCCAGACCGGGCAAGGACGGCAGATGTTGTTCCCTAAAGGGCATTACTTTACAATATAAGTTTTTCCGACGATGGTCAGTAATTTCATGGTCATCAGTACATTCTTGATCACAGATATTTTTTATTGAATTCAAACGTCACCAGCTGCAATGGCCCCAGAATATTAACTGAATTTCTGGATTAATATTCCAGCAATGATACCACAAAACCATCGCCTCCAAATTTCCCTCAAACCGAATGCTTTGGTAGGTCAACTCCAAGAGCAGCTCAGGGTGAACTACATTGCTGTGTGTCGGAAGTCACATGTCAGCCAGACCAAGAAACCCTTCCCCATAGAACATTACAGAATCAGTTTTTTTTTACGACAATCGATTCAAGGTCATTAGTGCAGATATTTTTATTGATTTCGAATTTCACCATCTGCCGTGGCAGGGGATGTATGTGTGTGTGTCTGTGTGTGTGTGTGTGCGTGTGTGTGTGTGTGTGTGTGTGTGTTTGTGTGTGCGCGAGGGAGAGAGAGAGATTGACTCATTATCAGTCTGTTTGTGAGTGTGGATTACTCCCTTCTTTTCCCTCACAAGCACAGTGCTGCTCCTGCGCTTGTCAAATCCTATGACAAAACACTTCTACCCCTGTGACCCTGGTGGGCGGGTGGGGTTGGGGAGAGGTTTGACGGCAATGCCTCAGGATGCTGAGTGTGAAAACAGCCAATTTTAAAGCATGTGTGTCAGAAGGTGAAGAGTGAACTTGTCTGTGAGAAGATCACAGAACAGCTGTGTCTGGAGCTGTGTTCGAGAGACACGTTTTGGGTTGCCAGTAAATGCACTCCTGAAATGAAGACACAAAATGAGAAACAGGAAATGCTGGAAATATTCAGCAGTTCTGAAAGCAGCTGTGGAGACATATTCCTGTTGCCAGGATCTAACTCTCCAATTGGATACTTCACGTTGCTCAGATTTTACAATCTCAAAATCTTCGTGTAAGGAACAGGTAGGACGGGAATTGGATCTTTGTTGATTTGAGCAAACAGAGCAATGCAGCAATAAGAAGCTCTTCACCCCGCCCCCCCTCCACCCGGCGGCTTCGGGAATGATGGGACTCAGATGCGGGCCTCTGGCTGGGGTTGAAAAATGGAAAAGTACATCGAATTTTAAATGAGATGACAATGAAGATGGAATTTAAATCGACTTGTGCAGACTCGGCTGTCGAACAAGGGAGTCAGGCTGGCCGAGCTGTTTAAGGCGCTGTGTTAAGGTCGCTGTCTCCTCTCGCGGCGTGAGTTCAAATTCCACGCCTGGTATTGCTTTTTCTTCCGACGCCAGGCACCATCCAAACCCGCGAAATCTTCCACCTGGAAGCACAAGGGCAGCAGATGCACAGAAAAAAACGACCATCTGCAAGTCCCACTCCGATGAACACACGCCATCCTGACTTGGAAATATATCGCCGTTTCTGTGGCTGGCTCGCAATCCTGGAACTCCCTGCCGGAAAGGTGTGCAGTGGCTCAGTACTGAATTCACTGTCAAATTCTGAGAGATAATTAATTCTGGACAATAAATGCTTCCCGGGCCAGCGAGACACATGTCCCGTATAAATGAAGTTCTAAAGAAATCATCTCCTGTCACAGGAGGAGCACATCTGAATTCAGAGCAGAAAAATGGGTGTGTGAATCACATCCTGAACATGGCTACTTTTATATCAGATATGTATCTGAACACAGTAAACGGAACCCAGCTCACGATAGGCCGCTCAATCTTTAGCCGAGTGGTTTCACTGAGTGATGTGTGTGATAATCTCTGATGGACAATGTCGGGGAAGGGCAGATTTGAAAGGTTTACTGGGAAATTGGTGCAGTCTCGATTGGCCATTGTAGGGATTCTGTATTTTTTTGACTTATGATTCTATACCCAACCCATTACATCTGTGGAGAGAGAAACAGGTCGGTCTAGTGAAAGGCCAAGATTTGAAATGTGAGCTATCTCTATTTTCACAGATACTAACACAGCTGAAATTTATTTCCGACATTCCATTGTAGTGCGACAAAGACTATCGGGTTCTGCGGCTGAGCTGGTTAAATCTCTTTCAAGTGATCTCTGCTATCGCACAAGGCCAAATATCACTTTCTTGCAAGTTAATATTGTTTTTCACTTTCCAGTAGGTGTTCTGCAGAGATACAAAATAACCACATTTCGATACTTCCCGCAAATATCTCTGCTGTTTATTTAGAGGATACAGGATTTTTCATCAGCTCTCGCTTGAAGTAAACTGCAACAAACTCACTCCTTTTAATGCTCCAAACACAGCTTTCCCCTTTCTCTTAGTGAATTTCTAACACAGTCCGTTTGCCTTAGAATCATAGAATCACAACAGTACTGAAGGAGAACGTTCCGCCCATTGAATCTGTACCGACTCTCCGACAGAGCATTCCACGCAGGCCTTATCCCCAGAGCGCCATGCATCCACCCCGCCAATCTACTTAACCTGCACATCTTGGGAAACAGAGGGGCAACCTAGCATGGCCAATCCACCCAACCTGCACATCTTTTGAATGTGGGAGGAAGTCAGAGCACCTGGTTTCCAGAGGTAACATTCCTGGGTGTCTGCATCTTGAGCAACACTACGTCTGTCTGACACAATCCAGGATAAAGCATCTAATTTCATTCGCTTCCCATCCACACACATTCACTCCCTGCACCACGGTCGCACAATGGCAGCAGTGTGCCCCATCGACACGTTGCACTGCAGAAATTCGCCAAGGCTCCTTTGACAGCACCTTCCAAGCTCGCTACCACTCCAACCTAGAAGGGAAAGCGCAGCACATACATCGGAACAACAACAGCTCTTTGCAGGACACTATTATACATAGAACATGGAACATAGAACAGTACAGCACAGAACATGCCCTTCGGCCCACGATGTTGTGCCGAGCTTTATCTGAAACCAAGATCAAGCTATCCCACTCCCTATCATCCTGGTGTGCTCCATGTGCCTATCCAATAACCGCCTAAATGTTCCTAAAGTGTCTGACTCCACTATCACTGCAGGCAGTCCATTCCACACCCCAACCACTCTCTGCGTAAAGAACCTACCTCTGATATCCTTCCTATATCTCCCACCACGAACCCTATAGTTATGCCCCCTTGTAATAGCTCCATCCACCCGAGGAAATAGTCTTTGAACGTTCACTCTATCTATCCCCTGCATCATTTTATAAACCTCTATTAAGTCTCCCCTCAGCCTGCTCCGCTCCAGAGAGAACAGCCCTCGCTCCCTCAACCTTTCCTCATAAGACCTACCCTCCAAACCAGGCAGCATCCTGGTAAATCTCCTCTGCACTCTTTCCAGCGCTTCCACATCCTTCTTATAGTGAGGTGACCAGAACTGCACACAATGTTCCAAATGTGGTCTCACCAAGGTCCTGTACAGTTGCAGCATAACCCCACGGCTCTTAAACTCCAACCCCCTGTTAATAAAAGCTAACACACTATAGGCCTTCTTCACAGCTCTATCCACTTGAGTGGCAACCTTTAGAGATCTGTGGATATGGACCCCAAGATCTCTCTGTTCCTCCACAGTCTTCAGAACCCTACCTTTGACCCTGTAATCCACATTTAAATTAGTCCTACCAAAATGAATCACCTCACATTTATCAGGGTTAAACTCCATTTGCCATTTTTCAGCCCAGCTTTGCATCCTATCTATGTCTCTTTGCAGCCTACAACAGCCCTCCACCTCATCCACTACTCCACCAATCTTGGTGTCATCAGCAAATTTACTGATCCACCCTTCATGTATTTATTATTTATATTTATTTATAAATTGTTTGTTTGTGTGTGTTCCTTCATCTTCTTTAAGGTTCGTTTCGTGTAAATAAGCTAAATATCTAATTGAACAGGATGTTACAGGGTCCCAAACCAGCGTTCTCTGCTTGAACAGAGGGGAGCACAAAAGGATGAGGGCAGAATTGGCTAATGTAGTCTGGGAGCGCAGACTTGTTGGTAGGAAAGCTGAGCAACAGTGGAGGATTTTTAAGGAGATTTTCCTCAGTACTCAGCAAAAATATATTCCTGTGATAAAAAAGGAATGTAAGGAAAGGGATAACCAGCCGTGGATAACTGAGGAAATAAAGGAGAGTATTAAATTAAAAACCGATGCGTACAGTGTGGCCAAAACTAGTGGGGAATTAGATGATTGGGAAAGCTTTAAAAAACAACAAAGAACTACTAAGAAGGCGATAAAGAAAGGAAAAATAGATTATGAAACTAAACTAGCACAAAATATAAAAACTGATAGTAAAAGTTTTTACAAATACATAAAAAGGAAAAGAATAGCTAAAGTAAATGTTGGACCCTTAGAAGACGAGAAGGGGGATTTAATAATGGGAAATGAGGAAATGGCCGAGGCCTTAAACAAGTTTTTTGTGTCGTTCTTCACGGTAGAGGACACAAATAGCTTACCGAAAATTGATGGTCGTGGGACTGTCGGGGGTGAGGTCCTTAAAACGATTACTATTACTAAAGAGGTAGTGCTTGGTAGGCTAATGGGACTAAAGGTAGACAAGTCCCCGGGCCCGGATGGAATGCATCCCAGGGTACTGAAAGAAATGCTAGAAGTAACAGCGGATGCGTTGGTTGTAATTTATCAAATTTCACTGGACTCTGGGGAAGTGCCAGCTGATTGGAAAACAGCTAATGTGACGCCACTGTTTAAAAAAGGTGGACATAATGTGGGTAACTACAGGCCGGTTAGCTTAACGTCCGTAGTTGGGAAATTGCTGGAATCCATCATTAAAGAAGAAATAGCAGGACACCTGGGAAAAAATGGTTTGATCAACCAGACGCAGCATGGATTCATGAAGGGAAAGTCGTGTTTGACGAATTTACTGGATTTTTATGAAGATGTAACGAGTGCGGTTGACAGAGGGAAGCTGGTGGATGTGGTATTTTTGGATTTCCAGAAGGCGTTCGATAAGGTGCCTCACAAATGTTTGCTGCAGAAGATTAGGGGACACGGAGTTGGGGGTAAAGTGTTAGCGTGGCTTGAGGATTGGCTATCTAACAGGAAGCAGAGAGTTGGAATAAATGAGTGGTTTTCTGGTTGGCAGTTGGTGACAAGTGACGTGCCACAGGGATCGGTGCTGGGGCCTCAAGTGTTCACCATATACATAGACGATCTGGAGGAGGGGACCGAGTGTAGGGTAACAAAGTTTGCGGATGATACAAAGATGAGTGGGAAAGCGAATTGTGTGGAGGATGCGGAAGGTCTGCAGAGAGATTTGGATAGGCTAGGTGAGTGGGCGAGGATCTGGCAGATGGAGTATAACGTTCACAAGTTTGAGGTTATCCACTTTGGATGGAATAATAGTAAAATGGACTATTATTTAAATGGTGAAAAATTACAACATTCGACTGTGCAGAGGGACCCGGGGGTCCTTGCGCATGAATCGCAAAACCTCAGTTTGCAGGTGCAGCAGGTGATCAAGAAGGCAAATTGAATGTTGGCCTTTATCCCGAAGGGGATGGAGTATAAAAGCAGGGAGGTCTCGCTGCAATTGTACAAGGTACAGGTGAGGCCGCAACTGGAGTACTGTGTGCAATTTTGGTCCCCTTATTTGCGGAAGGATGTATTGGCCTTGGAGGGATTACAGAGAAGGTTCACCAGGTTGATACCGGAGATGAGGGGGTTAGCTTATGAGGAGAGATTGAGTAGATTGGGCCTGTACTCGTTGGAGTTTAGAAGGCTGAGGGGAGATCTTATAGAGACATATAAGATAATGAAGGGGCTCGACAGGGTAGAGGCAGAGAGATTCTTTCTACTTAGAAAGGAAACAAGAACTAGAGGAAATAAGGGGGAGTCAGTTTAAGACAGAGTTGAGGAGGAACGTCTTCTCTCAGAGGGTAGTGAATCTCTGGAATTCTCTGCCGTTTGAAGCAGTGGAGGTTACCTCGTTGAATATGTTTAAGTCACAGGGAGATAGATTTCTGATCAATAAGGGAATTCGGGGTTCTGGGGAGCGGGTGGGTAAGTGGAATTAATCCACTATCAGATCAGCCATGATCTTATTGAATGGCGGGGCAGTCTCGAGGGGCTAGATGGCCTACTCCTGCTCCTATTTCTCATGTTCTTATGTTCTGATGTTCTTACTGTTACTAACCGAACTGGCGAACGTTGTGCCAAACACTATTAAAGAAAAACAGGATTTGCGATTTATTCTCAAGTCCGTGGTTTTTCTGGGAACCGAGTAAACAGAAACAGCGTGGAAAGATGGCAGAGCAGAAAATGTTGCCGCAACTTTCCCTCTCTGTTGATTTGATGTATTATTGTCACATGTATTAACATACAGTGAAAAGTATTGTTTCTTGCGCGCTATACAAACAAAACATACCGTTCATAGAGAAGGAAATGAGAGAGTGCCGAATGTAGTGTTACAGTCATAGCTAGGATGGAGAGAAATATCAACTTAATGCAAGGTAAGTCCATTCAAAAGTCTGACAGCAGCAGGGAAGAAGCTGTTCTTGAGTCTGTTGGTACGTGACCTCAGACTTTTGTATCTTTTTCCCGACGGAAGAAGGTGGAAAAGAGAATGTCCGGGGTGCGTGGGGTCCTTAATTATGCTGGCTGCTATGCCGAGGCAGTCGGAAGTGCAGCCAGAGTCAATGGATGGGAGGCTGATTTGCGTGAAGGATTGGGCTACATTCACAACCGTTTGTAGTTCCTTGCGGTCTTGACAGAACAGGAGCCATACCAAGCTGCGATACAACCAGAAAGAATGCTTTCTATATTGCATCTGCAAAAGTTGGTGAGGGTCGTAGCTGACATGCCAAATTTCCTTAGTCTTCTGAGAAAGTAGAGGTATGGGGGGACCAGGACAGGTTGTCAGTTATCTGGACACCTAAAAAGCTGAAGCTCTGAACCGACGACCCACCTGATCCAAAATTGGAGTTTGCTGGGATTCTAAGCCACAACCGCTTAAAAGCTGACTACCATTTAGAAGTCCAAAACACTACCCATTGGGCCACAGACTTCTACGCACGAAACTGAATTTAGAAGCTCATGTATGATTTTTGACAATGTAGAAACTCTCGGAAAGTCCAACAATCTCGTAACTACAACATCGAGAACTGTGAAGAGGAACTTCATTGATTACAAGTCGTATCAGGACATCTTATGTCTGTGAAAAGCGCTGTGCAAATACACATATTTGTGTCCTCTATAAACGAAATCTGTCCAGCACAGAATGCTGCTCCCTCTCTCTCTCTTCCTCATTCTCCTGGACAATCTCGCAGGTTTGATCGTCTGGAGCCACATTCGAGTCTGCCTGTCACAGTGCTGATCAGAAAGTGTTCCCTGTTCCAGTTAAACACCTGCACAGAAAACAGAGCAAAATAGTGTGGTTGCTGGAAATCTGAAACACAAACAGAAAATGCTGGAAACAGCTCAGCAGGTGAGGCAACACTTTTGATGAATGAAGATTTCTGTGAAACAAGTTCCTGAAGCACTGCACAGCAGCACAGTTTAAAGTTTCCTTTCATCCACATGGACGCTCCATTGTATGATTTTGAACAATTCGAATTAATAAAATTAATTGTTTTTCTAGTTGCTACAGCCTGAAAACCTCTCCCAGCATTGATATCACCCTGAGATGTGTAAATATTGAAATCCATTCTCTTTTTAAAAAAAACACTTTTGGAACTGTGTCCATCACCCGCTCAGTTCTTTGTTAAGGAGAAGAGAATTCAAGATATATTTGGATAAGACAATAAGACCAGGCATAGGAGCAACATTAGGCCACTCGGCCCATCGAGTCTGCTCCACCATTCAATCATGGCTGATATCTTTCTCATCCACATTCCCCTGCCCATTCCCAATAACCCCTGACCACCTTATTAATCAAGAACCACCCTAATTTCCCTTTGACCAAATTTGTACAGAAGCATAAAGAAGGGAATCACACACGGCACTTCATGAAACTCACCGCTAAACATTAAAAAGTGATAGTGTTTAATCATGGATGGGTCTATTTGTTCATTTATTATTCACGGAGAATAAAAAAGGTGAAGCAGTGTGCAATCTGATCAATATAACTCAGCAAGCTGAAACACAATGAGGATTGGGCAGCAGAAACCACCATTGGCAGTGGACAAAGTGGAGGTGCCAATGTTGACTGGGTTGTGTGACGGAACACGAAGACGTGGCAGGGTGAAGGTAAATAGGAAAGTGGGAACGCTAAATGTTTAATGGTCACTGTACAAATAGAATGTGCAATGTAGACTGCAGGCTGGATATTCAATGGGGTCTGAGATGGGTGAATAGGCTGTGGAATCTTGGCATGGTAAAGGTTCAATCGCGATTAGGACGGGTAAAGGTATACTCTTTATTTCGTATCACCTTTCCTCGACCTTCTGAACGAAATGTATCACCTCATACTTTTTTACATTCATTAAATTGTATCTGTCACGTAATTGCCCCATTCCGTCACCCAGTTTATACCTTCTTGACGACGATCAATTTCCTCCTTCATTCGGTGCATAATATTTTCAGGTTTTGCATCATGGAAAGTTGTTCTGAGTTTTGAGATGGGTAAATAAACTCTGGAATCTTGGTAAGGTAAAGGTGTCTCACCTGAAGAAGTGGCTTAGGGCTCCGAAAGCTTGTGTGGCTTTTGCTACCAAATAAACCTGTTCGACTTTACACTGGTGTTGTTCAACTTCTTACTTTGTTTACCCCAGTCCAACGCCGGCATCTCCACATCATGGTAAAGTTACAACATGGATTAGGAAGAGGATATCACCTCTCATCGACCTTCGGACTTCAATGTATCACTTCACACTTGTTACATAAATTAAAGTTTATTTATTAGTCACAAGTAGGCTGACATTAACACTGCAATGAAATTACTGTGAAAATCCTCAAATTAAATGTCATGTGCCATGTGTCTGCCCATTCCAAATGCCTGTCTATATCTTCTTGAAGTCGTGCAACATCCTTCTCACTCAAGTTCATTATATTCCAAGTCTTCCATCATTGGCAAATTTTGAGATTGAAATCTATACACCAAGATATAAGTCAGTAATATAAATCAAGAAAATAAAGTTTCTCTCTATATACCATCCCCAATCAAAGGTAAGTAAAGTTTACTGTGTCCGATGTTTTAATAGGTTTGCACTAATAATTAAGCTGTTGCTTAATGAAATTCCAACTATGCTAAACAGCAATGATTCAAAATGCCACTTGGTTCAAAATAAAATGCCTGCCGGTACTAACATTTTCACTTAAAAAGCATAGCCTTTGCTGATTTTTCGGGATTGAAATGATGAATACAGGGGAAAGCAGCCTATTGATAGATTTGGAAATGATAAGGCCAATGCATTTAGTATTCCTAAATTCCTCCGTCCCAGGTTCATAAGAACATAAGAATATAAGAAATAGGAGCAGGAGTAGGCCATCTAGCCCCTCGAGCCTGCCCCGCCATTCAATAAGATCATGGCTGATCTGACGTGGATCAGTACCACTTACCCGCCTGATACCCATAACCCTTAATTCCCTTACCGATCAGGAATCCATCCATCCGCGCTTTAAACATATTCAGCGAGGTAGCCTCCACCACCTCAGTGGGCAGAGAATTCCAGAGATTCACCACCCTCTGGGAGAAGAAGTTCCTCCTCAACTCTGTCTTAAACCGACCCCCCTTTATTTTGAGGCTGTGTCCTCTAGTTTTAACTTCCTTACTAAGTGGAAAGAATCTCTCCGCCTCCACCCTATCCAGCCCCCGCATTATCTTATAAGTCTCCATAAGATCCCCCTCATCCTTCTAAACGCCAACGAGTACAAACCCAATCTCCTCAGCCTCTCCTCATAATCCAAACCCCTCATCTCCGGTGTCAACCTGGTGAACCTTCTCTGCACTCCCTCCAATGCCAATATATCCTTCCTCATATAAGGGGACCAATACTGCACACAGTATTCCAGCTGCGGCCTCACCAATGCCCTGTACAGGTGCATCAAGACATCCCTGCTTTTATATTCTATCCCCTTCGCAATATAGGCCAACATCCCATTTGCCTTCTTGATCACCTGTTGTACCTGCAGACTGGGCTTTTGCGTCTCATGCACAAGGACCCCCAGGTCCCTTTGCACGGTAGCATGTTTTAATTTGTTTCCATTGAGATAGTAATCCCATTTGTTATTATTTCCTCCAAAGTGTATAACCTCGCATTTCTCAACGTTATACTCCATTTGCCATATCCTCGCCCACTCACTCAGCCTGTCCAAATCTCTCTGCAGATCTTCTCCGTTCTCCACACGATTCACTTTTCCACTTATCTTTGTGTCGTCTGCAAACTTCGTTACCCTACACTCCGTCCCCTCCTCCAGATCATCTATATAAATGGTAAACAGTTGCGGCCCGAGTACCGATCCCTGCGGCACGCCACTAGTTACCTTCCACCAACCGGAAAAACACCCATTTATTCCGACTCTTTGCTTCCTGTCGGATAGCCAGTCCCCAATCCACTTTAACACACCACCCCCAACTCCGTGTGCCCTAATCTTCTTCAGCAGCCTTTTATGGGGCACCTTATCAAACGCCTTTTGGAAATCCAAAAACACCGCATCCACCGGTTCTCCTCCATCAACCGCCCTCGTCACATCTTCATAAAAGTCCAACATGTTCGTCAAGCACGACTTTCCCCTCATGAATCCATGCTGCGTCTGATTGATCGAAACATTTTCTATCCAGATGCCCTGCTATCTCCTCTTTAATAATGGATTCCAGCATTTTCCCTACTACAGACGTTAAGCTGACCGGCCTATAGTTACCCGCCTTTTGTCTCCTTCCTTTTTTAAACAGCGGCGTAACATTAACCGTTTTCCAATCAACCGGCACTACCCCAGAATGCAACGAGTTTTGATAAATAATCACTAACGCATCCACTATTACCTCTGACATTTCTTTCAATACCCTGGGATGCATTCCATCCGGACCCGGGGACTTGTCCACCTTCAGTCCCATTAGTCTACCCAGCACTGCCTCTCTGGTAACATTAATTGTATTAAGTATTTCTCCTGCTGCCAACCCTCTATCGTTCATATTTGGCAAACTATTTGTGTCCTCCACCGTGAAGACCGACACAAAAAACTTATTTAAAGACTCAGCCATATCCTCATTTCCCACTATTAACTCCCCCCCCTCGTCCTCCAAGGCTCCAACATTCACTCTAGCCACTCTATTCCTTTTTATATATTTATAAAAACTTTTACTATCATTTTTTATATTAATTGCTAGCCTAGCTTCATAGTCTATCCTTCCTTTCTTTATCGCTTTCTTAGTCTCTCTTTGTTGTTTCTTAAATTTTTCCCAATCACTTGTTTCTCCACTATTTTTGGCCACTCTGTACGCAGCTGCTTTTATTTTAATACTCTCCTTTATTTCCTTCGTTATCCACGGCTGGTTCTCCCTTTTCTTACAATCCTTGTTTTTTGCTGGAATATATTTTTGCTGAGAACTGAAAAGGATCTCCTTAAAAATCCTCCACTGTTCCTCAGCTATCCTACCTGCCAGCCTGCTCTCCCAGTCGACCTTAGCCAATTCATCCCTCATCCTATCATATTTCCCTCTGTTCAAACAGAGGACACTGGTTTGGGACCAAACTTTCTCCTCTTCCATCTGAATCAGAAATTCGACCATATTATGGTCACTAGACACAAGAGGGTCCTTCACAATAAGATCCTTAATTCTACCTACCTCGTTACACAATACCAGATCCAAAATAGCTCGTTCCCTCGTCGGTTCCGTAACATGCTGTTCAAGGAAACTATCCCGTTCAATATCATTCAATATAACAAGTTCCAAATTAAACCGACTACATGGGAAAGTACATTAATATTGAATTCTCTATGGGATTTAATGCTGACATCCAATCATTAATTCCTGTTTGGTCTGCCTCTGCAACAGGGACAACTCATGTTAATCTCTTCCGCTCTGTTGCAGTTCTGGGTTGCGGCCAGTAGATGTCGGCACATTGTCGGCAGGCTGAAATTTAGGCAACTGATAGGGTCACAACAGACAATGTCGAAACTTCAGTCAGGAGTCTAACAACACCAGGTTAAAGTCCAACAGGTGTATTTGGTAGCAAACGCCACTAGCTTTCGGGGCGCTGCTCCTTCGGCAGGTGAGTGGGAGTTCTGTTCACAAACATCTCCAAAGCATAAACTTTAGTCTGCCAGAGTGTGCTAACATCGACTGGCCGCAACCCAGAACTGAAACAGAGCGGAAGATACCTCCATGAACTGTCAGTGTTGCAGAGTCAGATCAAACAGGAATTAATGATTGGATATCAGCATTAAATCCAATAGAGAATTCAATATTAATGTACTTTCCCATGAGGTCGGTATAATTTGGAACTTGGTATAGGCTGGAGCAGTTGACTCGATTAGTTCAGCTGTATTGAAGGGAAATCTAGGTAATGAGACGATGGAGAATGGAATTCAGAGATAAGCAGATGATGTTACATTAAAGATTTGAGCAGAGGATCGTGCGGAATCATGTATTAAGTGCATCAAAAGGCCCAATTTGAATTCGATATCTTCCGGGTAGAATGAGTACAGATTTGCAAAGTGTCTCAGCTGGATTTAGAATGAATATCACACACTTATGTTGTCCCGGAGACAGAATACGTCCAGCACCTGTTGAATCTTAGAATAGATACAAAAGAGAGAGAGAGAGACCATTACACCCTTTGTCTGTGTGCTGTCCTGAACAAGAACAACTCATCTCGTCCCTTTCCCAAACATTGTATCATAAACCTGCAAATCATTTCTCTTCAAGTGCTAATTCCTTTCCCCTGACAATCCTGATTTGATGCTGTCTCTGCCACACGCTCAGGCAGTGCTTTCCAGGTCCTAATCTCTCAGCACATTAAAAAAACATCCTTCTCCACTCTGCCAATGGGAACAGTTTTTCTTCATCTACTCTTCTTGGACAGCACAATCAAACCCACGACTGCTACCGTCTAGAAGGTCA
Organism: Mustelus asterias; assembly: GCF_964213995.1. Lineage (NCBI taxonomy): Eukaryota > Metazoa > Chordata > Chondrichthyes > Carcharhiniformes > Triakidae > Mustelus > Mustelus asterias. Next base: position 41,573 of record NW_027592220.1, read on the forward strand.
GTGGCAGCAGATACATGGGAACACCAGCACCTAGAAGTTGTCCTCCAAGGCACTCACCGTCCTGGCTTGGAAAAATGTCACCGTACGTTCACTGTCGCAAAATTCTGGAACAACCTCCCGAACACGATTAGGTTACGAGCACTGTGGCAGTACCTACGCCTCAGGGACTGCAGCGGTTCAAGGGGGAAGCTCACATCACATTTTCAGGGTCAACTATGGACGATACACTGGTGTTGGGGTTAAATAACAATACAGAAATGAATATTTCTCTGGCTATATTAATGGGCAGCAAAAGTTCAGAGTGCTGTAGCAGAGTGGCACAGCGGAATCGTGCTGGGCCCATAACCCAGAAGTTGATGGATCAAAATCATCCTCTGTTAATACTGATAATAAAATCTCTTGAAATCAACACCAATGCATTTGTGACTTTGACGTGGAGTTTGCAGACAGATATTTACATTCGCTTCATTTCTCTCGTTAAATGCCTCAATCTGCAGTGAATCACGTGTACATGCACACAAGCTAGAAATACTGTGAAAATGCATCAGCATAGAACATAGAACATAGAACATAGAACATTACAGCGCAGAACAGGCCCTTCGGCCCACGATGTTGCACCGACCAGTTAAAAAAAAAAACTGTGACCCTCCAACCTAAACCAATTTCTTTTCGTCCATGAACCTATCTACGGATCTCTTAAACGCCCCCAAACTAGGCGCATTTACAACTGATGCTGGCAGGGCATTCCAATCCCTCACCACCCTCTGGGTAAAGAACCTACCCCTGACATCGGTTCTATAACTACCCCCCCTCAATTTAAAGCCATGCCCCCTCGTGCTGGATTTCTCCATCAGAGGAAAAAGGCTATCACTATCCACCCTATCTAAACCTCTAATCATCTTATATGTTTCAATGAGATCCCCTCTTAGCCGCCGCCTTTCCAGCGAAAACAATCCCAAATCCCTCAGCCTCTCCTCATAGGATCTCCCCTCCATACCAGGCAACATCCTGGTAAACCTCCTCTGCACCCTCTCCAAAGCCTCCACATCCTTCCTGTAATGTGGGGACCAGAACTGCACACAGTACTCCAAGTGCGGCCGCACCAGAGTTGTGTACAGTTGCAACATAACGCTACGACTCCTAAATTCAATCCCCCTACCAATAAACGCCAAGACACCATATGCCTTCTTAACAACCTTATCTACTTGATTCCCAACTTTCAGGGATCTATGCACACATACACCTAGATCCCTCTGCTCCTCCACACTATTCATAGTCCTCCCGTTAGCCCTATACTCAACACATCTGTTATTCCTACCAAAGTGAATTACCTCACACTTCTCCGCATTAAACTCCATCCGCCACCTCTCGGCCCAACTTTGCAACCTGTCTAAGTCTTCCTGCAAACTACGACACCCTTCCTCACTGTCTACCACACCACCGACTTTGGTGTCATCAGCAAATTTGCTAATCCACCCAACTATACCCTCATCCAGATCATTAATAAATATTACAAACAGCAGTGGCCCCAAAACAGATCCCTGAGGTACACCACTTGTAACCGCACTCCATGATGAATATTTACTATCAACCACCACCCTCTGTTTCCTATCCGCTAGCCAATTCCTGATCCAATTTCCTAGATCACCCCCAATCCCATACATCTGCATTTTCTGCAGAAGCCTACCATGGTGAACCTTATCAAACGCCTTACTAAAATCCATATATACCACGTCCACTGCCTTGCCCCCATCCACCTCCTTGGTCACTTTCTCAAAAAACTCAATAAGGTTAGTAAGGCACGACCTACCTGCCACAAAACCATGCTGACTATCACCTATCAATTCATTACTCTCCAAATAACTATAAATCCTATCCCTTATAATTTTTTCCAACATCTTGCCGACAACAGAAGTGAGACTCACCGGTCTATAATTCCCGGGGAAGTCTCTGTTCCCCTTCTTAAACAATGGGACAACATTCGCTAACCTCCAATCTTCTGGTACTATACCAGAGGCCAACGACGACCTGAAGATCAGAGCCAGAGGCTCTGCAATCACTTCTCTTGCCTCCCAGAGAATCCTTGGATAAATCCCATCCGGACCAGGGGATTTATCTATTTTCAGACCCTCCAGAATATCCTGTACATCCTCCTTATCAACTGTAATACTGTCTATTCTACTCCCCTGCAACCCAGTGTCCTCCTCAGCTATATTCATGTCCCCTTGCGTGAACACCGAAGAGAAATATTGGTTCAATGCTTCACCAATCTCCTCCGGTTCCACACATAACTTCCCTCTGCCATCTATAACTGGCCCTAAACTTGCCCTAACCAACCTTCTGTTCTTGACATACCTATAGAACGCCTTAGGATTCTCTTTAACCCTATCCGCCAAAGTCTTCTCATGTCCCCTTTTAGCCCTTCTAAGCTCGCTCTTCAACTCCCTCTTAGCCAATCTAAAGCTTTCTAGTGCACTACCCGAGTGCTCACGTCTCATCCGAACATAAGCCTCCTTTTTCTTTTTAACCAACAAAGAAACTTTTTTGGTGCACCACGGTTCCCTAGCCCTACCAATTCCTCCTTGCCTGACAGGGACATACCTATCACAGACTCGCAGTAGCTGCTCCTTGAAAAAACTCCACATGTCGGACGTTCCCAGTCCCTGTAATCTCCTAGTCCAACCTATGTTTCCTAATTCTCTCCTAATAGCCTCATAATTACCCTTCCCCCAGCTAAAACCACTGGCCCGAGGTTCATGCCTATCCCTTTCCATCACTAAGGTGAACGTAACCGAATTGTGGTCACTATCACCAAAATGCACACCAACTTCCAAGTCTAGCACCTGGTCTGGCTCATTCCCCAGCACCAGCATATATTAGTGATTTGGGTAACGTTGTACAGGGCAGAGTTCCTGAATTTGTGGATAATGTGAAACTTAGAAGTGTTGCGAAATGTGAGGAGGATCGTGCAAATCTTCAAAAAGGACATAGACAAGTTGTTCGAATGAATGGAAAAGAGGCCAGTGGAATTTAAAGCAGAGAATTTTGAAGGGATTCATTCTGGTGAGAAGATTATAGAGACAAAATAAATTAAAGGGTACAACTCCAAATGAGGTGCAGGAGCAGACGGAACTGGTTGTGCATGTATATATGTCACTGAACAGGTCAGGACAAGTTAAGATACGTTTAATAAAGCATATTGAATTCTACCCTTTATGAACAGGGTCATAGAGTACAAGAGCAAGGAGGTTATGTTCAAAAGGTGTAAGACACTAAAACATCCAGCTGGAGTATTGCAGCCTGTTTTGGAAGCCACACTTTAGGTGGAGAGAGTGCATAAAAGGTTCATGAGATTGTTTGTGAATGAGGAACTTCACGAATGAAATGGATCAAAGACTTTGGAATTGTTCTCCTTGCAGAAGTGAAAATTGAAGGAGATTTAATGGAGGTATTAAATGTCATGAATCGTCTGGATGGAGTGGATAGGGACAAACTATAACTAATCTTGGAATGATCAATGATGAGAAAGCAGATGTAACACCATTAGCAAAGGATGGAATAGAAACACAAACAGAACCTTTCTCACACAGTGAATGCTTAATATGAGGAATGCACTGCCGGAGAGTGTGATGGAGGTAAGTTCAATTGAAGCATTCTAAAAAGAATTAGGCTGTTATGAACAAGACAAATGTACAGGATTACAGGGAGAAGGTGGAGATGTTCATTTTCTGTCAGAACATTAATAAATTCTCATTCGTCGCTCATCACTGATTCGAGAGTGAACTGTTCTCTTGTTGCATCTAAACACGGTGAAGTACAGCAATGCTTCAATGACAAAACAGTTGGTGGGGTAAGTCTAAACGGGAGGTAAAGAAACCAAGTTTGTGTTGAGAAGGAAGTGAAAACAAAAACAAGAGTAAACAAGAGGGTAAAAACCAAAACCTGCAAAGAAATTTTGGAAGCAAAATGGAGCTGAGTTTAATGTCTGAAATTGTTTGACTCAGTGCTGCGTCTGGAAGGCTGTAAAATGTTTCATTGAGAGATGAGTTTCTGTTCCTGGAAATTACATTAAGCTTTTCAGTGGAATATTGCAGGAGGCTGAGATGGAAAGATCAGTATAAAGCAAGGTTGAAAATTGAAATGACAGGAGACTGTGAAATCCGAGTGATGTTTATTAACTGAACAGAAGAGTTTCACGAAGCAGTCACTTCCTCTGTGACTGGATTCTGAACTTCCGAACTTACAGACCACAATAATAAAGGATAGACAATAATACCTTCTCCACGATCATCCTCGGAACCGGTGCCCCACAGGGCTGTGTTCTCAGCCCCCTACTATACTCCTTATACGCCTATGATTGTGTGGCGAAATTCCCCTCCAATTCGATTTTCAAGTTTGCTGGCGACACTTCCGTAGTGGGTCTGATCTCAAACAATGATAAGACAGAGTGCAGGAATGAGAGAGAGAATCTGGTGAACTGGTGCGGCAACAATAATCTCTCCCTCAATGTCAACAAAATGAGAGATTGTCATCTATTTCAGGAAGCGTAAAGGAGAACATGCACATGTCTACATCAACGGAGACGAAGTAGAAAGGATCGAGAGCTTCAAGTTTTTTGGTGTCCAGATCACCAACAACCTGTCCTGGTCCACCCATGCCGACACTACAGTTAAGAAAGCCCACCAATACCTCTACTTTCTCAGAAGACGAAGGAAATTTGGCATGTCACCTACGACTCGCACCACCTTTTACAGATGCACCAAATAAATCATTATTTCTGGTTATATCTCAGCTTGGTATGGCTCCAGCTCTGCCCAAGACCGCAAGGAACTACAAAAGGTCATGAATATAGCCCAATCCAACACGCAAACCAGCCTCCCATCCATTGGCTCTGTCTGCACTTCCCGCTGCCTCGGCAAAGCAGCCAGCATAATTAAGGACCCCAGGACCCTGGACGATTCCATCTTCTTCCGTCGAAAAAAAGATGCAGAAGTCTGAGGTCAAGTACTAACCAACTCAAGAACAGCTTCTTCCCTGCTGCCATCAACCTTTTGAATGGGCTTACCTTGCATTAAGTTGATCTTTCTCCACACCCAAGCTCCGACTGTAACACGACATTCTGCACTCTCTCGTTTCCTTCTCTATGAACGGTATGTTTTGTCTGTATAGCACGCAAGAAACAATATTTTTCACTGTATGTTAATACATATGTCAATAATAAATCAAATAATAAATAATACATAAATAAATAACCTGCCCAACATGACAGATAGCTTGATAAGCAAAATAACATGTTCAAAAAAAGAAATATAGAAATCAATCTTACATGTGGAATTTGTGTTTAGGGATCTGAACAGTGAGGACGGAATATGGAACTTATCACACCAACAATTCTAATCCATTTTCCTGTTTCCTCACCAGATGATCTGCTCTCACTGAGGTTGACAGGGATTTCAAGCTTTTATGTCCCACTTCCCTGTTTTCACCCTCATCCCTTCCCGTCTAAAACTATGAAAGTTTTCCCCTTTTCATCACGGCGACACAGTGGTGCAATGATTAGCACTGCTGCCTTCCAGCGCCAGGAACCTGGGTTCGATTGCTGGCTTAGGTCACTATCTGTTTGAAGTAAGTACGCTCTCCCTATGGCTGCATGAATTTATTCTGGGTGCTCCAGTTTCCTCCAACAGTCCGAAAGATATGCTGGTTAGGTGCATTGGCCATGCTAAATTCTCCCTCAGTGTACTCAAACAGGTGCTGAAGTGCAGCGACTAGGGGACTTTCACCGTAACTTCATTGCAGTGTTAATGTCTGCCTACTTGGGACACTGATAAATAAACAAACTTCACTTTACCATCTTCCCCAATATTCTTCTCATTCAATGCATCATCCTTTGTCATTTCTGCCAACTCTAGATTGTTGCCACCACTAGAACTCCACTCCCCTCTGCAGTCCTTTCAATTTTCTGAGTGGAGATTTTCCTCTTTACACCTTCGCCCATGTCCTATCAATTAAAGCAATTCCGCCTCCCCCCGCCACCCCCGCCCCCCCCCCCCCCCCCCCCGATCGAATGTAGTCAATGTCCAACGCCTCTAACATTACTTCCAGATGAAAGGCCAATTTCTTCTCCCAAATTAATCGTATTTGCTGTTCACATCATGCTCTGCTCTGGATTGTGGCGACCAAACAAAGATCGATTACTAACCCTCTGGGATTTCTCCATTCAGTCCAAAATTGTGGCTCCACTTCTGCTCAGAATTCTGGCCCACTATCTTTTTAATTCTTCACTTGTTTTCACTCTGATCTCTCTGTCCTTCGTCTTCTCTCATATTCCAATGAAGCTCAGTGCACAATTCCTGAACGCTCTATTTTGATATCTTCACTTGTTCTCTTTCTATTCATGGTAGCCTTGCACCACCAGTTCCTGCATTTCATCTCTCTTGTACTCTACGCAATCACAGACTTTCTATTTTGTCCCTTTATTTTCTGCCGTTATCAATCTGCCATGTTCTTTTGGTCAAGAGCTTCAAGTTTTTAGGTGTGCAGATTACCAACTAACTGTCCTGGTCCCTCCAGGCCAAGGGAAAGCCCCCCCCAACGCTTCTATTTTCTCAGCAGGCTAAGAAAATTCTGCATGTCCACTCCGACTCTCAGCAACCTTTACAGATGCACCACAGAACACATTATTTCCGGTTGCATCAGAGGCTCCTTCTCTAACCAAGACTGGAAGCAACTACAAAGGATCATGAACGAAGCCCAGTCCATCACACACACCAGTCTCCCATCCATTGACTCTGTCTACACATCCCGCTGCCTCAGAAATGCAGCCAGCATAATCAAGGATCACACAAACCCCCGACATACTCTCTTCGACTTTCCGTTGGAAAAAAGATGCAAAAGTCTGTGATCACGTATCAACTCACTCAGGAATACCTTCTTTCCTGCTGCCATCAAACTCTTGAACAGACCTACCTTACATTCAACTAATCTTTTTCTACATCCTAGCCATGACTGGACTACTACATTCTCCTTTCCTTTTCTATGATTGGTATACGTTGTCTGCATGGCATACAAGAAACAATATTTTTCACAAGATACTAATACAGGTAACAACAATAAATTACACCAAAAATCAAATAAAATCAAACTTAAGGCAGGAAGGTGGGCACACTGTTTGGGGGGCACACTGTTGCCTCAGTGCGCCAGCGACCCGGGTTCAATTCCAGCCTCAGGTGACTGTCTGTGTGCAGTTTGCATGTTCTTGCTGTGTCCTCGTCGTTTTCCTTTGGGTGCTGCTGTTTCCCCCCAAACTCCAAAGATGTGTGCCTTAGGTTGATTGGCCATGTTATAATTGTCCCTTCGTGTCAGGGGGACAAGCAAGGTAAATACATGGGGTTACGGGGATAGGAACTGGGTGAGTTGCTCTCTCTGCAGGCTTGATGGGCGAAACGGCCTCCTTCTGCACTGCGGGGATTATATGATTCTTCTTTGAAATTGTTGCATTACTTTGAGATTGTAATCTCTGTCCCAATTTTGTACATTTCTTGGAATTTTACGCACATTTGTAGTTTCAGCACGAGTGCATTTATCTCAGCCTCATCCCAGCAACTCCTTTGTCATTTAATGTCTCCTGCCCTCAACGATGCTTTGAAGCCAGAAGAGAAATATTCATGCTAAATTCAGTAATAAGTATCGACCACGAATGAGTTAATATTCTGACACAGTATTTTTGAGGCAGCGCAAGATCACACAAATGCTATAATTTTTACCTTATGTAAGGTTGATATGGACAGAATGAGCGGTAAGTTGAACTTGTTAAATTGCCACAGGTGCCAACAGGCAAACACAAACAATCGGAGACACAGAAAGAAACATATGGAACAATATGTATCTAATACAATCGGAAAGGATGGAAACTTCACCTGATCAATTCATGGTGATTTTGGGAACGAAAGTCCATGTTTTAAACCAGTGGTTAAGAAGCAATGTTGATTTTTGTCCAAATAATGATGAACTATGTCTTTAACGTGGTGCTGTTTCCACTGTGCTGATACTCTCGTCCCTCTCGACGGTACATGTCACAGGGAGGACGGTGCTTTCCAAAAAAACATGGTGACTTATTGCAGGGTGTCCGGTAGATCAGACACACTGCAGCTATTATGGATAAACTATTTCTGTGAAATCATTGATCGTATCTGCTTCCACCACCATCATAGAGAACGAGATTGATCCATTACTCTTCTGGCTGAGTGATGTTGCCCTCTTTTTAGGTCAAACCAAATAAACAAACTCAAATTAAGTCAGGACAAAGTAAAAGGGGCAGCTCCCCAAAAAGGAGGAGGAACAGCCCGAACAGAAATCAAAGTACAAAGGAAACTTAAAAACATCAAGTTAAAATGTGATTATTAGGGTCGATAATGCACCCCAACCCCTGCGGTGCCCAGCGGGCGCGGAAGGCGTCAACCCCGCCCGTGGACACCGCATGCTCCCTCTCCAGGGACACCTGGCCGCGAACGTAGCCGCGGTAGAGGGGAAGACAGTCAAGATGGACGGCCCCCTCGATCGCCCGCTGCCTGGACCGGTAAATGGCGCGTTTCGCCAGGCCCAGGAGCAGGTTCACGAGGAGGTCGCCATCCCGACCCTCCCCTCTCCGCACCGGGTGTCCATAGATCAGGAGCGTGGGACTGAAGTGCAAACAAAACATCAATAAAAGGTTCTTTAGGAAAACATAAAGGGAGTGCAGCCTAAGACACACAACATAGACATGGTCCACGGACTCCACAAGGCCGCAGAAAGGGCAGTCTTCGGAGCCCGTGAACCAGTGAATCCTACGGTTGTGCGGAACTGCTGCATGCATCACCCTCCACCCCAGGTCCCCGACGTAATTGGGGAAAAAATTGGCGACTTTGTACGTGCCTGAAGGAAACATTTCCAACCATAATCGCTGCGAGCAGGGTTCGAACTTGCGCGGGGAAACCCTACTGGATTTCGAATCCAACGCCTTAACCACTCGGCCACCGCAGCTGCTTATTTGCTGCATTAATGTAACCACCTCAGTAACGTGCATATATTAACTTCATCAGTACCAGGATTGGACAGAGCACAGTGTGTGAGCTGAAATTTGTTCCTGAACTTTTACTTTGTATCTTTGTCTCTGAATTCATTTATGAGGCCAGTGATTTGGTTTTTTTTCTATTTAACTAATTTTTCAGTGAAAACTAATTACGTCCGAAGAGACAATGAAAACAAAAGTATCTCTATTACTGGCGAATGTTACGTTCGCCCTGTTTTGTTCACTCGTTTTAAAATACAAGAGGCCGCCGATAAGGTTCTAAATAAATTATCAATGCAATAGCCGGGCATCGAACCCATATCACCTGCGTGGAAAGCAGCTACTTCCACCATTATACCACCATCGCTCGCGCTGCATCAGCAACCGTTATTCGCGTTAGTTATAATTACGGAACTACCTTCGTTGCTGATTTCATCAGGCACCAGGTGTGCCCGTCGGAAACTGAAATTGGCTTGTCTCGTTTTCGCCACCTTTTTACTATTGTTTCATACTGGGAATTCATTGATCAATTTGGAGGCCTGTTCTTTCATTGAACAAAGTGTCCACTCAAAGTAAATTGAAGCTGAATTTTCCATTAGAAAGATCGTGATGGTGAGGATTTTTAGTGAATTTCATTTTAAGAGTGCTCAGCTACTGTTATGACCTGCGATAACTAATTAAAGACATCAGAACCGTGATGGCCAGGAACTGACCCTAGATCAAATGCTCGCACAGTCACCACTCCACCACCATCGCTCACCTGGTTCTGCCACCCACTCTGTAAGAAAGTTCAGCTCTGACAGTGAATCTGGTTTCCTCCAGGTCCAATCGGAGGATGGTCAGAAACTGTCTGTCACTGTCAGAAACTGCATTATCAGCGAGTGCGGGATGATCATTTAACTGGCTGTTACTGGTTGTTGTGGTTGTGATTTACTGTTACCTGTCAGTGCAAGAACAACACATAAAACTATACAAACACTTAGTTGAAGAAAGGACTTCTCTTGTGGCACTGGGAGTATTTGCATAATGGATGTCTGGTTCTGTTCAGTTTGACGGCAGTCACGTTTGATGCACTTTGATTCTTGTATTTATTTTCCCACGATACCCTTTCCCTTTCGCGACGTGTCGTGTTTATTTGCTCGTTTGCCTAAATGTTGAACTGAAACCAATTGGAATTGGCCTATTATTTCAGCAAGATGCACTTTCTACTCTGAGCGCTCTTTGTTGCAGTCGGAGCGCTGCAGCTGCGGATCTGTGGCGCAAAGAGTGGCATGTAGGACTTCTCATCATTGTTTTATTTAATTTGATTTGATTTATTATTGTCACATGTATTAATATACAGTGAAAAAGTATTTTTTCTTGTGCGCTGTAGAGACAAAGCATACCGTTCATAGAGAAGGAAAGATGAGACTGCAGAATGTAGTGTTACAATCATAGCTAGGGTGTCGAGAAAGATCAACGTAATGCAAGGGAGGTCCATTCAGAGGCAGCAGGGCAGAAGCTGTTCTTCGGTCGGTTGGTAGGTGACCCCAGACTGTTGTATCTTTTTCCCGATGGAAGAAGGTGGAAGAGAGAATGTTGTCTGGTGAGATATTCAGACCTTGTGGGTCAGAATCTCATCGAAGTCGGCTTTTTAGGTAAAGTTTGAAGAAATTAGGAACGGTTGTGTCAATGCTCTCAGAGAAGTGAAACTGCCGCCTCGAACTTCATGAGAATCCCTGCAGGGCAGAAGGAGAACATTCAGTCCATCGGGCCTGCACCGACAACAATCCCACCCAGCCTGTATCCTCGTAACCCCACATATTTACCGTGCTAATCCCTCTGACACTAAGGGACTATTTAGCATGGCCAATCCTGCTAATACGGTGCTAATTTTCATGGCTGAGCTGCCTATTCCAGAAAGACAAAACCTCCCATTCGGGCCGCAAATGAAGCTGGCGTCTGCTTTGGAGTGTCTGAAACCTCAGGTTTCCCTGGTGGCAAACTCCTCTCCAAAACTGGTGTCCTGATTTTAATCGAGTTTCTCATCTGATTAGAAATATGGGAATATGGAATTGTTCTGGACTATTCACCCCTCAAGCCTGTGTATCCAAACTTCATCTTGGTTCTGTGAAGCTCAAAACACTGAACGAATCATTAGTTCACCGGCAATAAGGATACAGAACAAATGCACCACCGACGAGGATGGGATTCGAACCCACGCGTGCAGAGCACAATGGATTAGCAGCGTGAACCACTCGGCCATGAAATAGTCACTCCGCAATCCATTTTTAGTGTTTTAACATCCGGAAGAAAGAACATATTTCTCCCGCAGGAAAATGTTGCCTTTCTGCTTTCTCGTTAATCTTGATTCGCTGTTACTTTTCCATTTGATGTAAATTCAGAGAAAGTAAAGCGAGGGGCAGTTTTACTCTCTGGTCTCTGTTTGGTTTTGAATTCATCGAACATGACCCTGATGTAAAAAGTAGCAGCTGCTGCGAGTTTGTGGCGCAACGGGAGAGCGTCTAACTTCAGAGTAAAGAGCTGCGTGTTCGAATCACGGAGCTTTTCTGCGTTGGTCTTTGGATTTTGGTTGTTTCCAATTGTTCCTGAAATGATACAACTGTGATAGAATTGAAATTTTAGGGATGCTTCCGTTTCGCATGCTCAGTTTACTTTTTTGCACACTTTCATATTTGAACAATGTGTCAGAGATATGATTCGTCCATTGTTTGTAAAATTAAAGCAAGGTCCACAGTCCCAGTTGTATCTGGGAGGCATCAATGGGGAGAGCTGACCGGTGGTGATTTCACCAGAGGATTCACATCTCAGGCGAGGAGCAAGGCTGAGAAGGCGGGGCCTTCATGAACAATCTCAACCGATACTGGAATTGATCCCGCGCTGCTGGCTGAATAAACTGTTGAGCCAACTGAGACAAATACGCTGTGCTACTCGTTAATGAAAATCAAGCAGGTGAAGCAAATGAACTGCAAAGAAAACCCTGATTTGCTTTTGGGCAGCAGCAGAATACTTCTTTCTGATGGAGTGATTACATGTTAGCAGAGGATGGTTTTGATCCATCGACCTCTGGGTTATGGGCCCAGCACGCTTCCGCTGCGCCACTCTGCTTCCTTGAACTGAGCAGCTTGATAGGTGACCTCAGAGGGCAGCTTAGAGTCAACCACATTGCTGTTGGTCGGGGGCCACATGTCGGTCCAGACCAGGTAAAAAAAAAAATCATTTCTTAAAGGACATCAGTGAACCAGCTGTGTTATTTTATGAAAATCGATTCGTGGTCATTGGACTTTTAATTCCAGATGTTTTTATTGATGTCAAATTTCACCAACTGCCATGGCAGTGTGAGTGTGTGTGTGTGTGTGTGTGTGTGAGAGAGAGAGAGAGAGAGAGAGAGAGAGAGAAAGAGAGAGAGATTCTCACATAGTCAGCCTGTTTGTGAGTATGGATTAATCCTTAATATTCCCTCATAAACACGGTGATCCCTTGGTCTTTGTGAATTCCTCAGATACACTTGTACCACTGAGACTCTGGTGTGCAGGTGGAGGGTGGATTGAGGTTTGAAGGCAATGCTGCAGGGTGCTCAGTGTGAAAGCAGCCGATTTTAAAGTTCGTGTGTCGGAAAGTGAAGGGTGAACTTGTCTGTGTGAACATCACAGAAAAGCTCTGTCTGGTGCTGCGTCCAAGAGACAACTTTTGGGTTGTCAGTAAATTAACTCCTGTAATGAAGGCACAAAATCTGAAACAGGAAATGCTGGAAATATTCAGCAGCTCCGAAAGCAGCTATGGAGAAATATTCCTGTTGCCAGGATGAAAGCCTCCAATAGCATAGTTCACGTTACTCAGACCTCTCAATCTTAGCACCTTCTTGCAAGGAACCCGTAGGGCGGGAATTGGGTCTTTGTTGACTTGAGCAAATAGAACAATGCACAAGCCTAGTAAACAGGAGATCTCAGTTTCAAATCCCAGCGAGAGCCTTGGGCCCTTTCAAGTGATCAGTGCAATTGTGCAAGTCGCAATGTCCCATCCTTGCTAGTCGATATTGTCTTTACCTTTACAGTGGATGATCTACAAAGATGAAACAAAAACATATTTCGAGACTCCCCACAAATATAGTCTACTATTTATTTACTCGATCAGGTATTTTCATCATCTTGCAGAAAAAAATAATCTGCAATAAAGCCAATGCTGTAAATTCTACAAATACAACTTTTCTTTTTTTTTTCTCAGGGAATTTTTAACACAGTCGAATGGCCTTACAATCATACAATCCCAACAGTGCTGAAGGAGACCATTCTGCCCATCGAGTCTGTACCAACTCTCCAACAGAGAATTGCACACAGACCTATCCCCGTGTCGCCACGCATCCACCCCGCTAATCTACCTATACAAACACCTTCGGGATCAAGGGGCAATCTAGCATGGCCAATCCACCCAACTTGCTCATCTTTGGACTGTGGGAGTAAACAGGAGCACTTGGTTTCCTGAGATATCTTGCCTGGGTGAATGCAGCTTGAACAGCACTACAGAAGTTGAGCACCATCCAGGACAAATCATCCCACTTCATTCGCTTCCCACGCATAAAAATTCACTCCCTCCACTACAGCAGTGCGCACCATCGACACGATGCACTGCAGCAGCTCAGCAAGGCTCCTTTGCCAGCAGCTTCCAAACCAATGACTACGACAGCCTGGAAGGACAAGCGCAGCAGACACACCAGAATAACACCACCAGTTTGCAGGGCACTGATATTCATTTATTGATTGTAGTTATTTGTAAGTTGTTGTTGTTGCGTTTGTGTGTTCTTTAATCCTCTTTATCTCCCAGAAGAAGTGAAATATCTAATTGAAAAACATGATACTATTTCTAACTCAACCAGCGAACGTTGTATCAAACTTAAAGAAAGCCCCCGGGGTTTGTGATTTGTTCTCGAGTTAGTGGTTTCCCTGGGAGCCGAGGCAACAGAAACAGCGTGGAGAGTTGGCAGAGCAGGAAATGTCGGTGCCGAAGCTGAATCACATCATTGAAGCACCTAACTGTTTGCCACTAATCTGACCCAAAATCCAACGCTGGTGGGTCACGAAACCACAACCTTCGAATGGCTAACTTGCTATCATGTAGAAATCCAACGCGCCACAGAGCTGCGTGACGAAAGTTTACTTTATTTGTCCATATATGGATTTTTGACAACGTAGAAACGATTCGTATTTTCACCAATCTCGTAATTAAAACGCCAAGAACTGTTCAGAGGATCATAATTGATTGCAACTCGTGTTGGAACATCTTATGTCTGTTGAGACAGTTGTGGAAATACACACCTTTATACAGGAAATGTGTCCATCACAGAATGATCCTCTCTCTCTTCCTCATTCTCCTGTACAGCTTGGAGTCAAATCTCGCAGGCTTGATAGTCGGGAGACACGTTCTCCTCTATCTGCCACAGGCTGATCAGAACCTGTTCCCTGTTCCAGTAAAACATCTGCACAGAACACAACGCAAAGCTGGAAGCTGGAAATCTGAAACAAAAACAGAAAATGCCGCAAGTGCTCAGCGGATGAGGCAAAATTTTTGATTCATGGAGATTTCTGGAAAACAAACTCCTGAAGCACAGCACAGCTGCACAGTTTAAAGTTTCCTTTCATCCACAATGGATGGGCCATTCTATGATTTTGAATAATCCAAATTGACAATGCGCATTGTTATTCTAGTGGCCACAGCCTGAAAACCACTCCAGGCATTGATGTCGCCCTTGGATTTTAAATTTGTAAATCCATTCTCTATCTTTTAAAGCTGCAATTGAAACTGTATCTATAACCCATTCAGTTCTTTGTGATTGAGAAGGAGAATTGAAGATATATTTGGATAATTTTCCTTTGACTGAATTTGTACAGAAGCATAAAGGCGGGCATCACACACAGCACTTCATGAAACTCACCCGCTAAAAGCTGACAGTGTTTAATCAAGGGATGGTTCTATTTATTCATTTATTATTAATGGAGAATAGAAAAGTTGGAACTGTATGCAATCTGGGCAATATAACTGAGCAAAGTGAAACACAATGGGGACTGGGCACGATAAGCCTCCCATGGGCAAAAGACAAAGTGGAGGTGCGACGTTGACTGCCTTGTGAGACGGAGCAGGGAAATGTTGTCGGATGAAGATACATAGGAAAGTGGGAATGCTAAATGTTTAATGATCACTGTAGGCTGGAGGCTGGATATTCAATTCTTACTATCCTAAGCAACAGTGATTCAAAATGCCACTTCGTTCAAAACATAATGCCAACCGGCACTAATACATTCCGTAAAAAGCATAGCCTTACTGATTTATATAATTTAAATGATTTAATTTCATTACAGAGGAAAGCAGCGTACTGGTAGATTTCAAAAAGATACGGCCAACAGATTTAGTATTTCTAAATTCCTCCGTCCCGGGTTCAATATAATGTGAACAATTCTTGTCTGTTGTGTCCCTCTCTGATGTCTGAACTTCAGTCTACCAGAGTGTGCTGACATCCACTGGCCGCAATACAGAACTGTAGTAGCGCGGAAAAACATGCACATTAACTGTCGCTGTTGGCCGACATGTAGTTGGTCAAAGAAGACAGAGGGTAGCAGTGGAAAGTGGCGTTCCTCAGGGATCAGTGTTGTGACCTTTGCTGTTTGTAATATATATAAATGATTTGGAGGAAAATGTAACTGGTTTGATTAGTAAGTTTGCGGACGACACAAAGGTTGGTGGATTTGCGGAGAGCGATGAGAACAATCAGAGGATACAGCAGGATATATATCAGTTGGAGACTTGGGCAGAGAGATGGCATATGGAGTTTAATCCGGACAAATGTGAGGTAATGCATTTTGGAAGGTCTAATACAGATAGGAAATATGAAATATACAGTAAATGTCAGAACCCTTATGAGTATTGATAGACAAAGGGATCAGGTACACAGGTCACTGAAAGTAGCAATGCAGGTGGAGAAGGTAGTCAAGAAGGCATTCAGCATGCTTACCTTCATCAGCCGGGGCATTGAGTTTAAAAATTGGCAAGTCATGTTGCAGCTTTATGGAACCTTAGTTAGGCCGCAATTGTTCAATTCTGGTCACCATACTACCAGAAGGATGTGGAGGCTTTGGAGAGGATACAGAAAAGATTTACCAGGATGTTGCCTTGTATGGAGGGCATTAGCTATGAGGAGAGGTTGGAGAAACGTGGTTTGTTCTCACTAGAACGACGGAGGTTGAGGGGCGACCTGATAGAAGTCTAAAAGATTATGAGAGGCATGGATAGAGTGGATAGTCAGAAGCTTTTTCTCAGGGTGGGACAGTCAGTTACTATGGGGCACAGGTTTAAGATGCGAGGGGCAAGGTTTAAAGGAGATGCACGAGGCAGATTTTTTACACAGAGAGTAGTGGGTGCCTGGAACTCGTTGCCGAGGGAGGTAGTGGAAGCGGATATGGTAGTGACTTTTAAGGGGCGTCTTGACAAATACATGAATAGGATGGGAATAGAGGGATCTGGTCCCCGGAAGGTTAGGGGGTTTTGGTTCAGTCGGGCAGCATGGTCGGTGCAGGCTTGGAGGGCTGAAGGGCCTCTTCCTGTGCTGTAATTTTCTTTGTTCTTTGTTCTATAACTTCGAATTTGGTATTAACTGAAGCATTTGAATCGACTAGCACAGATGTACTAAAGGGCAATCGAGGTAATGAGACGTTGGAGAATGAATTTCAGAGATAAGCAGATGATGTTACGTTGAATATTTTGAGTAGAGGACCGTGTGGAATCATATACTAATTAGAACAAAAGGCCCAGTTTCAATTAGGTATCTTCCGGCTAGAATATGTACAGATTTTCAAAGTTTCTCAGATAGAGAGAGAGCGAAACAGAATGAGTCCAACATCATACATGTAGAATCTTAGAATGGATACAACAGAGAGAGGGAGAGCATTCGGCCCTTTGCCTGTATGCTGGGCTATACAATAACACCTCAGCTCATCCCTTTCCAAGTCCTTGCCTCAAAACCCTGGAAATCCTTTCACTTCAGGTGCTGATCCCATTCTCCCTTGACAACCCGGATTTGATGCTGCCTCGACCACCCTCCCAGGCAGTGCATTCCAGGCTCTAAACACTCAGCACATTAAAAACCATCATTCTCTCTTCTGGCAATGAGAACAATATTTCTTCATCTCCTCTTCTTAGACTGCACCCACCAACCCACCACCTCTACCATCTCGAAGGACTGCAGCAGTAAATACATGGGAACACCAGCACTGCAAACTCCCCCTCAAGGCACTCACCGTCCTGACTTGGAAATACATTGCGGCTCCTTCACTGTCGCAGTGGCAAAATCCTGAAAGACTGTTTGGCTAACAGCACTGTGGCTGTAGCGACTCCTCAGGGACTGCAGTAGTTCAATAAAGCAGCAAACCACCACCTTCTTAAGGTCAGTTAGAGATTGGCAATGAATGCTGGCTCGTCAGTGATGCCCTCTCGAAATGAATAAAACAAAAAAAAAACTCGCAACTACAACTGGAGACAGACAGATACAGAACAAATCTCACTCACGTGCCTTTGTTGGATACAATATGAATCCGCAAATCACATTCACTAACAGAGGGTAAAATGCAGTCGAAATTGGGCGATCGTTATCCAGTTGCAGTTTAACCAGTGTTTTATACAAGAACAGAAAACATCTTCACACAACATGCGACATTTTAACCCAATATGGAACATCATGAGACCAGATAATTAACTTGCTGCCGAACAGAAAACATCTTCACGGAGAATATTTTCACACAACAGGGAACACGTTTACAGAGCAGGGCATATATTAACAAAGCATTTTTTTAAAATTACACAAGATGGACCGTATTTATACAATCAGAAAGACATTGACAGCATCAGGGAAGCATTTTGCACAACAGCAGAAAACACCTCTCAACAACAGAGAGCACAGTTACACAGGAGGAAATATATTTGCAAACATGTATTTGCAACAGAAAATTCCTTGAAATATAGTGATAGATTCTCCAATTCAGTGTCATGCGGTTTCCCATCACCTTTGTCTGTCGTTATATGTCCAGACAATTTAGCTTACTGCTATTGTGTGTTTTTCTCTGTTGTATTCTGGGTGTGATGCAGGGGCTGAGCCTCCTGACACTGGAACTCGTATTGAACGATACAGGGGCGAAAATCTGCCTGACTACATTGATAGACAGACAGCCTTTGGTGTAGCAGAGTGGCGCAGTGGAAGCGTGCTGGGCCCATAACCCAGAAGTCAATGGATCGAAACCACCCTCTGCTATTCCTATTATCACTGATAATGAAACGACTTGACAACAACGTTTGAGACTTTTCGGTGCAGGATGCAGACAGGTATTTACATCGGCTTCTCTTTTCCCCAAAAAACCTCGATCTGCAGTGAATCACTTTTATATGCAAGAGTTTTACACTAAACAGGGAAAATCTTAACACAACATACAACAATTTACTGACAGAAACATCTTCACGGAGAATCTTCTTACACAATAAAGAACACGTTTGCAGAGCAGGGGACATATTAAAAGAACATAAAAAAACATTTAAACAGCCTGAAACAC